>NW_025534051.1:0-286276 GCF_020615455.1 Coregonus clupeaformis
AATATTTTGGCAGTTACCTGTATGTACGCCGACATTGATAAAGATTCAGAAATTACATTACATTAAGCACTGATGCAATACAAAGTGCAGTACAAAGTGGAATACAGTTGCAGGAAGTTGACATTTTTCCCATAATGCCCCAAATGGAACCATAGGTAAAATAATATAATATATAATATAATATAATATATAGGTCTCATGGTCCTTTGCATGATCAAACGTAGGTCCAACTGGTGCTTAAACCATAAAATAAACATTGAACAAAAGAAGCCACAAAAGGTTTTGATCTATTCATACTAAACAGTACATGAATGGCAGATGTACATAAAAAAAGTGATAGATTCACTTGGGGCTCTATTCAATCCGTATCGCAGAAGTTCTGTGCTATAGCGTGATTGAAATGTAAAGGTAATTTCTGATTGAGCCGACATATGCAGCGTTTACTGTGAATGCAGTCTCTGAGAACATTGCCTTTACATTACAATCGCGCTATAGCACTATAGCCCTTGTTTAAGTGGTCAATACCTCAACACAATAACTTACAATGAACAACAGAGGAAAATAAAATAAACTCCATAATAATGTCAGAACCAAGCATTGACTTTGTGCCATATTTCAAATCATTTACCCAAATTGTTCACAAAGAATCTCTGAAACAGTGCAGTGGAGTTTTTTAGTCAGGAGTGGTTTGTGATTTTTAAACAGAACCTCTCTAATTAGAATCCAAAAGTACCCAATGGCTATGTGGTTATGTTATTTCATGCATTCCACCTCCACTAAGAAAATATTAGCAGTGGCTCTCTCTTAGAATAAACCCCAGAGAGAGAGGGAGGAAGGAGGAAGGAGGAAGGAGGGAGCCTATTGTCTTGGATTTTATTTGACATATTCCTCTTCTTCATCTTCCTCCCGCATCTCTTCCTTCTTTCTCTTGAGTTAGTCAGCGTCAGCATGCCTGTGTACGTCATTAATCACATTTAAGGTAAACTGCACCCTGGCACAAAGAAATTGCTTAGTCACGGAACTACATGGAAACGCCAACCCGACCACTCCAGGGAACTGCCTAATTAGGCCTGTATTTGAATAACGTTCGAATAACGTTCAGGTAATGGCTAACCAACAGGTTCTGGCCCATTTCCATTTGTCCAATTTGCATACTTAAAAGGAAGTTTCCACTTGTTTCCATAGAAAGTTTCATCTATCTCACACTAGTATTGCTTTATGAGGCCTACATGAAGGAAGCTTCATGATTTACATGATACAGTGTAGGAACATGTTTAAGAAAGGTCCTGTCCAGTCAGCGGTGAATAATGCTATGCAGATTATCGATAAGGCCATGAGTGATTATTTGATCACCTTTCCACTTGACTGATCAGCAGCTGTGTTATCAATCGACACAGGTTTGAATGTAATGTGTTGGGTCTTTTTATATAGATTCAGCCACATACACAAGGTTGGTTTTCATAGGTAGCTGTTTACCACTGATACACAGTCGTTTTATATTATGTGTTTTACGAGGGTTGATTTGGATCAGGGCTTTCATTATTTTAAACACAATACTCTGGATTGGTTTGTTGTCTTTTCACGAAAGCAATTCAGGTTCACTTGACATTATTTAGGGTCTAGTGAACCTTGCTCCTGTTGTTGAATGGACAGGTGATTACGGGAGCATGTAATCGCGTTGTAGAGTCCCAGTAACATTGACTTGAATTGCTGCTCTTATGAGGCAGCGATCATAAACACAATGCAGTGCCAATCCAGATATTTGACTGACATCCAGACCACAAAAATGTTAGGAACACCTAACACAGAATAACTGTGATTAATGCCATTAAACAGGTTTGAAACACTTCTAAATGTCAGATTTGGTGCCATAAATAAGACAGAACACATCATCTTCCTCTGAAACCAGGGACGTTTTTGGGGTAAATGCTCAGAAGAATGCTGTAAATGATTTGATTTGTGATTAGAGAGGAATTTAAACACTTGGGCCAACTTTGACCCTGTGTTAACCTAAAGGGCTAGTGTTGTGCTGAACTTTAAAGTGCTGCTTTGGCAACAATAAGCTGCTGTTGCTAACATTAACCTTTACCTCTGACTTAATTTTTTATGTGTGTGTGTGCTTGTATGGCTGTCTGTGTGCGTGTATGGGTGCATGTGTGTGCATGTGCGTTCAAGCGTGTTTGTGCGTGTATGTGTTTGTGCCCGTGCGTGCGTGCATGCGTGGTTGTGCCTGCATGCGTGCTTGTATGTATGTGTGTGTGTGTGTGTGTGTGTGTATGTGTGTATCTGTATGTGTGCATCCCATGGGATCCTCCTGAAATAATGTGGGGGAGGAACCCAACTGACCAAGCCTGTCAGACTGATATGTGTGCACAGAACGATTCTGAAAGGGTTTGGCAATCTAATTATGGAAATACCACTGGGAATTTGCTATTCAAAGCACACACACAGGACAACATGAAGAAATTAGGTGGAATAAAAGTGTACATTCTACAGTGAAACACCAGCAACCTGCTCAAAAAGTTTGTGTTTAATAAATAGACAAGAGGTTGTATAGCTCCAGCTACCCTTCTAATGAAGGTCAGAGGAGGTGTGTGTGCATGCGTGCCAGTGACGTGCAGTGAGGTTGGTGGCTGGGTAAGCACTGGCTATTATCAAAGCCACATATCCTCAAGAATAAACCTTGATGAAGCCCAAGGTCACTATACAACAGATAGCGCCAACAACCAGAGTAGCTATTAACCGAAATTGACAAACAATTTTCACCAAATGTAAACACCAATGTAGCCAAGATACACAATCGATAGCCTCTGATGGCGGCATATTTCATATCATCTGACAAAATGACACACTGCTCAACTCAGCACAGCCGATGTAGCATTCACAGTTACAACTGATAGGTGGCACTAAAAGACCAATATATGGACACATTTAATCCGAATATTTGCCTCTGTCTGGTCTTAACTTTCATTATAGTTGGCGTAACATTATTCCAACTTGGAAAATTGTTTGAGGTGCAGTATACTATACTGTCAGGTTGTTTTTATTAGCTAGCTATCTTCGAGTTAGTTCAGTTCAAGGGATGCGAGCGCCAAATTATGTAGACATGCCCAAATGTGCATAGCTTACCCCAGGCAATACCCACACAAAATGTTTAGGCAACATGCATGTGAAAAATATGAAATCCGCTCAATGCAACGAATGTCAGCTAGGCAAAGCAGCGAGGCCTATGCCTATGGATGGGAACATTGGGGAGGAAGGCATGCATACCCTGGCTCCTTTCCTGATGATGCAGATTTAGCACATATTTTTGTATTTTGAGCATAAAAACCACCAGAATCGTTTAGAAAAAACAATAGAAACAAAAAGGATGACAATTTTGTATATGATTTAATTTTTTGTTTGGCTTTTCATAACAGCTTTTTAAATTAGATTATCACAGGGTAAGCACTGCCTACCCCGACTGCACATCACTGTGTACTGTAGCTTTAAGAGTCCCACTGTGCTGTACTCAGTTCACATGCTGTCACTAGGACTAGGAAGATGTGCCTCTGATCAGGTAATCTTGGTCTCCTGCTACAGGCGGTGGAAACTGCCTACACCACCAGATCCACACTACATCACCAGTCTCACCCTCAACCCCGCTCAGATGACGTGTGTGTGTGTGTGTGTGTGTGTGAGAGAGAGAGAGAGAGAGAGAGAGAGAGAGAGAGAGAGAGAGAGAGAGAGAGAGAGAGAGAGAGAGAGAGAGAGAGAGAGAGAGAGAGAGAGAGAGAGAGAGAGAGAGAGAGAGAGAGAGAGAGAGACAGAAACGGAAACGGAAACGGAAACAGAGAGAGAGGTTATTGTGTGTTAATGAGAGGCGTATAGCTATAGGTGAGAGTGAGAGTGACTTTGAGAAATGGAGAGTCAGAGATGATGCAATCATCAGCTGATTGCTGATGTCGGTAAGTTAAAGCATAGGTTGGTTCAAGTTTCAAGTTTTAATGTGACGTGCACAAATACAGTGAAATGCCTTTCTTGCTAGCTCTAAACCCAACAATGTAGTAATCAATATCAATATCTTACTAAAAATAAGATTAGGTAGAACATAAATACACTATAAATAAAAAATAATAAATAAGAAGAAGACTACAGTGCCTTCAGAAAGTATTCATACCCATTTACTTTTTCCACATTTTGTTATGTTACAGCCTGAATTTTAAATTGATATAAATTGAGATTTTTTTGTCACTGGACTACACACAATATCCCATGTGGATTGATGTTTTTCGAATTCTTTACTTAAGTTAATAAAAAATGAAAAGCTGAAATGTCTTGAGTCAATAAGTATTCGACCCCTTTGTTATGGCAAGCCTAAATAAGTTACAGAGTAAGAATTTGCTTAACAAGTCACATAATAAGAGTCATGGACTTTTTTGGGTAGGCACAAAACTACCTTCATATTTTAAAACCGGTACTGGCGGTTTCCTTCAGACCAGTCCCCTCACACGTAGGGGTCATAGAGCAAAACGAAAACCACCATCATGTTCGTGAGAGTCTCATAATATTTTGTAGGTCAAGACGTTTTCGTGAGAAGACCAATTTTCGGGAGATGTCATGGTCTGACAAACACCACTCTAGCTCTGCCACCTTTCACCGCAGATGCGGAAGTGCGACATCGGCAGATGCGGTGGATTGAGACGCATCCAATGCAGATATCTCTAGCTTAAACTGACAGATTTTAAAGGGGATTTTTTTATTATGTTACTTAGATTGACGTACCGGTGTATCAATCAACTCTAGGGGGTTTTAACATGATTTTTGAATGACAATCTCATCTCTGTACCCCACACATACAATTATCTGTAAGGTCCCTCAGTCGAGCAGTGAATTTTAAACACGGATTCAACCACAAAGACCAGGGAGGTTTTCCAATGCCTCACAAAGAAGGGTACCTATTGTGGGTAAAAATACAAAAAAGCATATCCCTTTGAGCATGGTGAAGTTATTAATTACACTTTGGATGGTGTATCAATACCCAGTCACTACAAAGATACAGGCATCCTTCCTAACTCAGGAAGGAAGGAAACAGCTCAGAGATTTCACCATGAGGCCAATGGTGACTTTAATACAGTTATTAAAGGGTGGTCCTCTGTAGCTCAATTGGTAGAGCATGGCGCTTGTAACGCCAGGGTAGTGGGTTCGATCCCCGGGACCACCCATACGTAAAAATGTATGCACACATGACTGTAAGTCGCTTTGGATAAAAGTGTCTGCTAAATGGCATATTATTATTTTACTGAATTTAATGGCTGTGATAGGAGAAAACTGAGGATGGATAAACAACATTGTAGTTACTCCACAATACTAAGTGAAAAGAAGCCTGTACAGAATAAAAAATAGTCCAAAACATACATCCTGTTCGCAACAAGGCACTAAAGTAATACTGCAGAAAATGTGACAAAGCAATTAACTTTTTGCCCTGAATGCAAAGTGTTATGTTTAGGGCAAATCCAATACAACACATTACTGAGTATCACTCTACATATTTTCAAGCATAGTGGTGGCTGCTTCATGTTATGGGTATGCTTGTAATCGTTAAGGACTGTGGAGTTTTTCAGGATAAAAAATAAACGGCATGGAGCTAAACAGATCCTAGAGGAAAACCTGGTTCAGTCTGCTTTCCACTGGGAGATTAATTCACCTTTCAGTAGGACAATAACCTAAAACACAAGGCCAAATCTACACTGGAGTTGCTTACCAAGAAAATAGAGAATCTTCCTGAGTGGCCTAGTTACAGTTTTGACTTAAATCTGCTTGAAAATCTATGGCAAGGCTTGTAAATTGTTGTCTAGCCATGATCAACAAGCAATTGTTGCAGCGCTTGAATAATTTTTTGAAGAATAATGGGCAAATATTGTACAATCCAGGTGTGCAAAGCTCTTATAGACTGTTTGGAGACCCAGAAAGACTCAGCTGTAATCGCTGCCAAAAGTGATTCTAACATGTATTGTCTCAGGGGTGTGAATACTTATGTAAATGAAATATTTTACATTTCAATAAATTTGCTAAAATGTCTAAAAACATATTTTCACTTTGTCATTATGGGGTATTATAATCCATTTTAAATTCAGGCTGTAACGCAACAGTTTCAATACCATATTTTGAGGGCATCCTGGTAAACATGTCTGGGAGGAGGGTCTCACATGTTCACCTTTTACCCTTCATGTCAGGCTGATGCTGTCTCACTATGAGGTTAATGTCTACCAGCTTCAAGGGAGCGCACACACACTCACACACACACACACCTCCCAGGCAGAGAGCAAGAGTGTGAAAGAGGTTACAGACGGCATTTTCCATTCCTTCCCGTCTGTGTGGTGTAACTCTGCCCCTTATTTGCCTGAGTAATTATTTAAGTGGAAAGTCACTGGTTGGGAAATTGCTGGGGTTTGGTATTGCAGTGTTGCTTCTTTCAGTCTGGATGCAGATGTCTGCCCTCTTTCAAATGACAAATGACAACCCCCAAGTAGCTCATAATAGATTATTCAATCTTACATGATGATTGTACAAGTGCCACTGTGGCAATGGTTTTCAAGTGTCTCCCAGACTAGACAGTATACTGTATCTCGTTAGCTACTCCCGAGCCGCCAACCACCGTCTGTGTCTGGACAGTAAAGCACCTCTGTTGACCACTGATCAGTTGTGCCCTTTCTGACCCTAATTAGCTAAACCAATTTAGATAACAGCACTAGTATCCAAGAGCGCTAATGAAGTCTTTAAAGTGTTAACAGTTTCTCTTTAAAAACTTCACCCTTTGTGTCTGAGAATCTATGTGTTTGTGCCATTGATTAAACATATAAAGTGAGGTATATTGGTTGTGAAGAATCAAATAATAATTATGACAGATGAGGAGGCAGCCAGACAGCCAGACAGGTAAGGACAGTGTTTGAAGCGTGGCTGCATGACCGTTTGAAGTGCTGATGTGCTCCTCAGTGATAGTAGATAAACCTACTTTACACATGCACTTATTACACTCTAGCCCCCCTCTGTCCACAAATGTTATCTGGCATATGAGAGTTTAGTTGTTTATTTTGTTTAGCCTGATTAAAGCAGCAATAATCAGGCTAAATCCCTATGCTGGCATAGTGTGCCTGTGTGTGTGTGTGTGTCTCTCTCTGTGTGAGTGTGTGTGTGTGTGTATGTGTTTCAGTTGGCAGAGTTCGTTTTGGGGGTGGGGAGTTTTACTAATGTGATCTAGGGTTAAATATGTCTGCATTCTAGCAGATAATCTACTATAGGCCCAGGGTACACATACACAGTCGCAAGCATTGTCCGTCCTTTTCATTTTGCCCTCTCTGAAAAAAGAGGGTTCAAAGGTTTTACAAATGTTACATGTGTATAATATAAGACATTTAGAGTACAGCCTAGTAGTCTATCTTTTTAAATATTTCTTATACTTCTCTCTCTCTCTCTCTCTCTCTCTCTCTCTCTCTCTCTCTCTCTCTCTCTCTCTCTCTCTCTCTCTCTCTCTCTCTCTCTCTCTCTCTCTCTCTCTCTCTCTCTCTCTCTCTCTCTCTCTCTCTCTCTCTGCTTCGCTGTCTTCCACTCTCTCAGTCTCTGCTGCTGTTTCTTCCATTCCCTTCCAGTCGCGAATCTCTTTCTGGGATGGCTGTAGTGCAGTGGACACCTTGCTGAGTCAGGAGGCCTGAGTATTATGGGCCGCTCAGCAACTTAATTTCTCTTCCCAGCATGCCCCAGGGGCTCTCAGGGAAACATACAGTGGGAAGACCAGTAAAAAGCAGGGTCTACTGCAGTAAAGTGACCTCATCCCACAGTAAATCATACTGTGATATATGGCGCATGGTAAGATTAGGGGGAGGCCCCTGTGGGGGGTTAGGGTGATGTGACCCGTTTCTTTCTTGACTGGTGTCCCTTTGCTGCTACCTGTTGTTTAGTTCCCTAGAACATCAACCCGTCTGATGTATTTATGATCATGAGAAGTACGAAGCCGGGCACTGAACAGTGTTGCTGTAAAATAAAAAACATGTTTGAGCATTATGGCTACCTGTGTATTCCCACTGGAGCTTTTGTGTGAACATATGTGGGAGGGGAGGGGTTTAGGAGGGGTAGCGTGGCGGGGAGGTGGGTGTCTTGTATCCGCTCACATGAACACACTCATCTTATGTCAAGCTCTCTGCTGGAGTTGTTTTTACATTTGACCCAGTTAAAAAGAAAAAAATTGTGAAATTTTACACAATGCTTTTGCAATGTCACACTCCAATATCAAACACTTATAGACAGAAAAAGTCGCAGATATAGAGGAATATGCAAATATGCAATTTACCACATAGAAATATGAAAGTAAACACATTAAATGGATGGATGTAGATCCTCTGTGTGTGTATGTGTGTGTTTGTGTGTCTGTGTGTGTGTGTGTGTGTGCGTGTGCTTTGCGTGCTTTGAGTGTGTCTCATTTGTGTGTGTGCGCACACAATGCATTTGTGTCCACCCACTTTCACGTGTGTGTGTGTGTGTGTGTGTGTGTGAGTGTGTGTGTGCATGTACATGCACACTGTGTCTGTGTGTGCATATAGATGGGGGTAGGTGTACATTCCAATGGGAGACTCAGGTGACAGGCAGCGAGCCCAGACTTGTTGCTGCATTCCAAACTCCTGCTTCAGGAAACAATCTCCTCCGAGAATCCCGTGGGGATTTCCGAAAAGAGTCAGAAAAAATACAGTATATAATGTGTTGGGACAGGGGGCAACGTAGCGAGTGAGTGGAAAAAGTGTAGTTTTGCGGACATGACTAGTATTTACAGTTTACTATAGAATAAATACTGTAGTATGAGAAAAAAAACAGTAGTGTTTTTGTTTTATTATCTTTGACATAGCAGTGAGGGCTTTGTCCTTGAGGAAACCTACTGGGCAAAATACTCAAAGAGCATTTAGGTAGGTAGGACTGCGGTCTGAATGGACACGTCAGAGCTTCTGCTCTTTTTTATAGCCTGTAGGGAGCACAATATATGGTCTTTACAGTGGCTTGCGACAGTATTCTCCCCCCTTGGCATTTTTGCTATTTTGTTGCCTTACAACCTGGAATTAAAATTGATTTTTGGGGGTTTGTATTATTTGATTCACACAACATGCCTACCACGTTGAAGATGCAAAATATTTTTTTGTGTGAAACAAACAAGAAATAAGACAAAGAAACAGAAAACTTGAGCGTGCATAACTATTCAACATCCCCCCAAAGTAGAGCCACCTTTTGCAGCGATTACAGCTGCAAGTCTCTTGGGGTATGTCTCTATAAGCTTGGCACATCTAGCCACTGGGATTTTTGCACATTCTTCAAGGCAAAACTGCTCCAGTTCGAGTGTTGCTTTAGGGTCACTGTCCTACTGGAAGGCGAACCTCCGTCCCAGTCTCAAATCTCTGGAAGACTGAAACAGGTTTCCCTCAAGAATATCCCTGTATTTAGCACCATCCATCATTCCTTCAATTCTGACCAGTTTCCCAGTCCCTGCCGATGAAAAACATCCCCACAGCATGATGCTGCCACCAACATGCTTCACAGTGGGGATGGTGTTCTCGGGGTGATGAGAGGTGTTGGGTTTGCCCCAGACATAGCGTTTTCCTTGATGGCCAAAAAGCTCAATTTTAGTCTCATCTGACCAGAGTACCTTCTTCCAAACGTGTTTGCTTATTTCTTTCTTTAAACAATGGCTTTTTTCTGGCCACTCTTCCATAAAGCCCAGCTCTGTGGAGTGTACGGCTTAAAGTGGACCTATGGACAGATACTCCATGGACAGATACTTTGCAGCTCCTTCAGGGTTTTCTTTGGTCTCTTTGTTGCCTCTCTGATTAATGCCCTCCTTGCCTGGTCCGTGAGTTTTGGTTGGCGGCCCTCTCTTGGCAGGTTTGTTGTGGTGCCATATTCTTTCAATTTTTTAATAATGGATTTAATGGTGTTCCGTGGGATGTTCAAAGTTTCTGATATTTTTTTATAACCCAACCCTGATCTGTACTTCTCCACAACTTTGTTCCTGACCTGTTGGGAGAGCTCCTTGGTCGTCATGGTGCCGCTTGCTTGGTGGTGCCCCTTGCTTAGTGGTGTTGCAGACTCTGGGGTCTTTCAGAACAGGTGTATATATACTGAGATCATGTGACACTTTATTTAACTAATTATGTGACTTCTGAAGGTAATTGGTTGCACCAGATCTTATTTAGGGGCTTCATAGCAAAGGGGGTGAATACATATGCACGCACCACTTTTCCATTATTACATTTTCAGATTTATTTTTAACAAGTTATTTTTTTCATTCCACTTCACCAATTCGGAACTATTTTGTGTATGTCCATTACATGACATCCAAATAAAAATCAATTTAAATTACAGGTTGTAATGCAACAAAATAGGAAAAACGCCAAGGGGGATGAATACTTTTGCAAGGCACTGTACATGGCATGTAGGTTTCTCACTTATGGGTGGCACAAATTGGTAAATGGAGAGGGGAATGGGTAGGGTATATGCAAATTAAATACTGTAGTATATACTATAGTAATTACTGTAGTGTTTTTGCGGACTGTAGTGGTTTTGTAGACATTACTCTAGTATTTACTGTTGTGTTTTTATGGACTGTAGTGTTTTTGCGAACATTACTATAGTATTTACATAGAATGGCGCCGGAGAAGATGGCTGCTGTTTTACAGCCTTCTAACCAATTGTACTATTATGTGTGTTTTTCCGCGTTATTTGTAATTTATTCTGTACATAATGTTTCTGCCATCATCTCTTATAACCAAAAAGAGCTTCTGGATATCAGGACAGCGATTACTCACCTCGTATTGGACGAATAATTTTTCTTCAACAAGTCGGACGCGAAGGATATCCTACAGACACCCGACAAAGCCCAAATCCCCGTCATTCGCATGAGAAAGAGACGGAGATATCGTGGACGTAGGTCGGGGTGCCTTGTAAGGATCAGACGGCGAACGAGTAAACTGCCTCTTCCATCAATCCTATTAGCCAATTTTCAATCATTTGAGAATAAATTAGATGACCTAAGATTACGGTTATCCTACCAACGGGACATTAAAAACTGTAATATATTATGTTTCACCGAGTCGTGGCTGAACGACGACTTGGACAACATACAGCTAGCGGGCTATACGCTACATCGGCAGGATAGAACGGCTGACTCCGGTAAGACAAGGGGTGGCGGTCTGTGTATATTTGTAAACAACAGCTGCTGCACAAAATAAAATACTAAGGAAGTCTCGAGGTTTTGCTCGCCTGAGGTAGAGTATCTTATGATAAGCTGTAGATGACACTATTTATCAAGAGAGTTTTCATCTATATTTTTCATAGCTGTCTATTTACCACCACAAACCAATGCTGGCATTAAGATTGCACTGAATGTGCTGTATTAGGCCATAAGTGAACAGGAAAACGCTCATCCAGAGGCAGCGCTCCTAGTGGCCAGGGACTTTAATGCAGGGAAACTTAAATCAGTTCTAACTAATTTCTACCAGCATGTTAAATGTGCAACCAGAGGAAAAAAAAACTATAGACCACCTTTACTCCACACACAGAGACGCATACAAAGCTCTCCCTCACCCTCCATTTGGCAAATCTGACCATAACTCTATCCTCCTGATTCCTGCTTATAAGCAAAAACTAAAGCAGGAAGCACCAGTGACTCGGTTAATAAAAAAGTGGTCAGATGACGCAGATGCTAAGCTACAGGACTGTTTTGCTAGCACAGACTGGAACATGTTCCGGGATTCTTCAGATAGCATTGAGGAGTACACCACATCAGTCACTGGCTTCATCAATAAGTGCATCGATTACATCATCCCCACAGTGACCGTACATACATACCCCAACCAGAAGCCATGGATTACAGGCAACATCCGCACTGAGCTAAAGGGTAGAGCTGCCGCTTTCAAGGAGCGGGACTCTAAACCCGGACGCTTATAAGAAATCCTGCTATGCCCTCCGACGAACCATCAAACAGGCAATACAGGACTAAGATTGAATCGTACTACACCGGCTCTGACGCTCGTCGGATGTGGCAGGGCTTGAAAACTATTACAGACTACAAAGGGAAGCAAAGCCGCGAGCTGCCCAGTGACACAAGACTTCCAGACGAGCTAAACCACTTCTATGCCCGCTTCGAGGCAAGCAACACTGAAGCATGCATGAGAGCACCAGCTGTTCCGGATGACTATGTGATCATGCTCTCCATAGCCAATGTGAGTAAGACTTTTAAGCAGGTCAACATTCACAAGGCTGCAGGGCCAGACGGATTACCAGGACGTGTACTCCGAGCATGTGCTGACCAACTGGCAAGTGTCTTCACTGACATTTTCAACATGTCCCTGACTGAGTCTGTAATACCAACATGTTTCAAGCAGACCACCATAGTCCCGTGCCCAAGGACACTAAGATAACCTGCCTAAATGACTACCGACCCGTAGCACTGACGTCTGTAGCAATGAAGTGCTTTGAAAGGATGGTCATGGCTCACATCAACACCATTATCCCAGAAACCCTAGACCCACTCCAATTTGCATACCGCCCCAACAGATCCACAGATGATGCAATCTCTATTGCACTCCATACTGCCCTTTCCCACCTGGACAAGAGAAACACCTATGTGAGAATGCTATTCATTGACTAAAGCTCAGCATTCAACACCATAGTGCCCTCAAAGCTCATCACTAAGCTAAGGATCCTGGGACTAAACACCTCCCTCTGCAACTGGATCCTGGACTTCCTGACGAGCCGGCCCCAGATTGTAAGGGTAGGTAACAACACATCTGCCACACTGATCCTCAACACGGGGGCCCTTCAGGGGTGCGTGCTCAGTCCCCTCCTGTACTCCCTGTTCACCCATGACTGCATGGCCAGGCACGACTCCAACACCATCATTAAGTTTGCTGACGACACAACAGTGGTAGGCCTGATCACCGACAACGATGAGACAGCCTATAGGAGGAGGTCAGAGACCTGGCCGTGTGGTGCCAGAATAACAACCTCTCCCTCAACGTGACCAAGACAAAGGAGATGATTGTGGACTACAGGAAAAAAAAGAGGACTGAGCATGCCCCCATTCTCATCGAAGGGGCTGTAGTGGAACAGGTTGAGAGCTTCAAGTTCCTTGGTGTCCACATCACCAACGAACTATCATGGTCCAAACACACCAAGACAGTCGTGAAGAGGGCACGACAAGCCTATTCCCCCTCAGGAGACTGAAAAGATTTGGCATGGGTCCTCAGATCCTCAAAAAATTATACAGCTGCACCATCGAGAGCATCCTGACTGGTTGCATCACCGCCTGGTATGGCAACTGCTCGGCCTCCGACCGCAAGGCACTACAGAGGGTAGTGCGTTCGGCCCAGTACATCACTGGGGCCAAGCTTCCTGCCATCCAGGACCTCTATACCAGGCGGTGTCAGAGGAAGGCCCTCAAAATTGACTCCAGCCACCCTAGTCATAGACTGTTCTCTCTGCTACCGCACGGCAAGCGGTACCGGAGTGCCAAGTCTAGGTCCAAAAGACTTCTCAACAGCTTCTACCGTATACTCCTGAACAGCTAATCATGGCTACCCTGACTATTTGCACTGCCCCCCCACCCCCACCCCATCTTTTTACGCTGCTGCTACTCTGTTAATTATTTATGCATAGTCACTTTAACTCTACCCACATGTACATATTACCTCAACTACCTCAACTAGCCGGTGCCCCCGCACATTGACTCTGCACCGGTACCCCCCTGTATATATAGCCTCCCTACTGGTATTTTATTTTACTTCTGCTCTTTTTTTCTCAACACTTTTTTGTTGTTGTTTTATTTTACTTTTTTATTAAAAAATAAATGCATTGTTGGTTAAGGGCTGTAAGTAAGTATTTCACTTGAATGTCTACACCTGTTGTATTGGGCGCATGTGGCCAATAAAATTTGATTTGATTTGATTTACTGTAGTGTTTTTGTGGTATGTAGTACAGTGTAGTATTTACTATAGTATACAGTATACTACAACATTCTATAGTAAGTACTACCCATGATCGAGGTATACTACAGCGTATACTATAGTATTCTTCAGTATACTACAGTTTGCTACAGAATTCTATAGTAAGTACTATAGTATTCTATAGTAAACTGTAGTATTTTGTCATGTGGGCCGTTCATATACAGTAATGACAAACGTCCTGGTCTGCTCACTGTAGTTATTGGGACTGCCTGGCTGTAAGTGACTGTAATACAAATACACACAGGGGAGGAAATGGCCATTAGCACAAAGTTTCCTCACAAAGACCCTCTGCACTGGACCTCCGAAACATACCCTAAGACTTAAGACATTCTCATTTGGCTAAGCCCATGGAAAGTCCTAACATAATACAATTAGACATTAGCAAAGACACACAAAAACATTAGGAAGCTAACAAGGGGCATAATAGCACTGAAATAAAAGTAAATGTTTGCGCAAATTACAATAATTGCGAATGCTAATGATGACTAGTTAGTCATTCATTTATTTACTGCTTTCCATTTTGGCCACGTTTACATTGGCTTAGGGCTGGATTCAATCCGTATCACGCAAGTATCGCAGAAGATATGCAGCGTTTACCGTGAATGCAGTCTCATTGAAAGCGGGAATATTGCCTTTAAATTTCTATTGAGCTATAACATGGATCTTCCGCGATACTTCCTCGATACGGATTGTATCCAGTCCTAGTATAGCAATAAACTACTTCTAGGCTTGCCTAAACACACCTATCCACATAGAAAACAGATGAACAGACAGACAGAAACAGACAAATAATATGCCATTTAGCAGACGCTTTGTGCATACATTTTTTGTGTATGGGTGGTCCCGGGGATCGAACCCAAAACCCTGGCGTTACAAGCGCCGTGCTCTACCAGCTGAGCTACAGAGGACCACCTTTGGAGAGTACAAGGGCATTGACAAACTCACATGCATGCAGGCATGGTGGTTTAGAAATAGAAAGTAAGAATGCATGACTCTCCACCCACATCCTCTGCCAGGAATGTGACTGATTCTCACATCTGTGTGTCTGTCTCCCTGTCATGCCACTACCAACTAGCCTACAGCAGTTAAAACCAGCTTCTAAAATGTCAATAATCATTATGGAGTGAGTGTGGCAGAAACCTTTCAGCTGAATCACGCTTTGATAATAGCCCCACAATTTAACAATAATGACAGCAACTCTAGAGCCACGCCTCATCTGAATGTGACCCATTACATTCAGCTCTGTAAATGATGTCATGATGATCACACCACCGATAACAACATGGAAATCAAACCCAGTTTACAGTTATGACTCTGGAATCAAACCCATGTCAATGACCTCAATGACCAACCCATTCCAGGTGTCACTGACACCACACACCAACACTTACTGGAAACACCATAACCATCAAGAAACACCCTTAATTGCGGTCTGCAGTTACATCATATTGCTTATAGCAAGCACCTGAACTCTTTCACTGCATGGATTTATATTTAATAATTTGCAAGCTATTCGAGGTTTCCATCATATACATCAACGTCTGCCCTGTAATTTCAGAAAGTTAATGTAAAGTGGATTTTTGTCAAACTGGGAAGTGATTACTACAGTATCATGCAGGTCCAATCAGATAGGTTTGTAATGTTTAATTACCAACCAATTAAAGATGAATAGTATGAGTAATTAGGTATTTATAATCCCTGAGTGACAGATAGGTGTTATCTGTTGTTGGTTTCTGGTTGCTTTTCTCTGAAGATAAGATACTGTCCTCTTTACAGATATACTGTACTCCATCGTCAGGTAGGCATTCCTCTATCCTCCCTCCTTCGAATACATTTTACATTATGCGGTATTATTTTTCTGCGGAAGACACTCAGTGGCCTTGTGTTGAGACAGTCTGCCCTGAAATTGGAAGGTTAGAGGTTCGATCCCAGGTCGAGTCATACCAAATATGGGGTGTGCTTGTACATAAAGCTGTCTCATGCTACAGAAACAGGAGAAGGCTACTTCCTTACTTCTCTATGGATGGCCATTTCATAATGTGTCCTTGGTGACCTGTCCTTTGCGCTCTGTGTTATCTCTGGAATGTCTAGGGTGGTTACTGTAATTGTGTGAACTCAAACTCGCTCTGAGAAATTAGGTTTTACATCTAGCATTGCAAACTGCCACACAAGTCATATAAAAGTCAAAACATTGACACATTGGACTGGTCTCCTGACTCATTGTATTCTTGTGGGCGTGTCTGGCCTGGCGCTTACTCACAGGACGTGGGCATGGCCAGTGCCTGCCAGTGCCCGTCTCTGCCCACCCTTCAGACGGCAGCATGGTTCGACCAACTTTGGCGCCAGTCTCTCTGAAAATGACTAATTTACCTTCTTTGCCCTGTTTCACCCAATTCTCTCTCTCTCTCTCTCTCTCTCTCTCTCTCTCTCTCTCTCTCTCTCTTCTCTCTCTCTCTCTCTCTCTCTCTCTCTCTCTCTCTCTCTCTCTCTCTCTCTCTCTCTCTCTCTCTCTCTCTCTCTCTCTCTCTCTCTCTCTCTCTCTCTCTCTCTCTCTCTCTCTCTCTCTCTCTCTCTCTCTCTCTCTCTCTCTCTCTCTCTCTCTCTCTCTCTCTCTCTCTCTCTCTCTCTCTCTCTCTCTCTCTCTCTCTCTCTCTCTCTCGTTTACCTTTAGAAAAACCAACAAAAACATTCCATGTGTCACACTTATGTATTGGATCAAACAGCCGGTTATGCAAACAAGTGGTGTGTGGAGATACGCAAACAGAGCCTCCGTAATGAAGGACAGCCATTGCGTAATAGGGTAAAAGTCAGTGAGAAAGCGTAAGCACAAATGTAGTGGTTTATGTAAGCATGAACAGGTGATGATGACAGAGCAGAGGGGGCGTTACAAGGCGTCTGTGAGAGCATGGGTAGCACCATTGAAGCTATCTCCATTTTGAATTAGTAAATGTTCTTCTTCTACCACTTCTATGAGTTGACAAAGAAATTGAAAGTGTGCACAGTTGCACACTGCCACCTAGATTGTGTTGTTTGAACAGGTATAAAGCCAAGGTTGGCGATATACTACGACCTGCAATTGCGGAATGTTTCTTCACGAGTATAATTCATTGGCTGATCCCTCCTGGTGACCTGGATGGAATTATGCGATCCTTCTTTAACCGATAGGAAGTCCCACCCAGTTGACTACTTAAAAATGGTGAAAATCCTCAATGGCGCTGCCCATGCTAAAACTGGCTTTTGGGCACTATCTCTATGATCAGTCCCCACCCCACAACAAGCAAACAAATGATGTGCCCATTACCATGCTTCATATTCATGGCTCCCATGCTACTCAATACACCAAAAAAGTAATGTCATACTACACTCCAAAAGGGTTTTTCGACTGTCCCTGTAGGACAGGGGTCCCCAACTGGCGGCCTGCTCCCGAATTTGGCCCGTGTGTGGTTTTATTTGTCCCCCTAAGTTTTCTGAGCAAAAAACAACAACAAATAATATATAATATATAATTCATTTTTTCTTCATTTTCTTTTTCATTGTTGGACAGAAAATACTGTAAAAATCAGCTCCAAGTGATTTTAATTTTGGAAACCTGTTCCCAAGTATTCCCATGCATAAAATAGAGACATGTGTGATCATATACAAATAATAATAATAAATAATAATTGATTGGATTTATATAGCGCTTTTCTACCAAACGAGGTACTCAAAGTGCTTTACATAGTAGGGGGAAACTCACCTCATCCACCATCAATGTGTAGCACCCACCTCAGTGATGCATGGAGACAATTTATGTGCCAGAACACTCACCACACATCAGCTGTCAGGTGGAGAGGTGAGGAGTGATGTATGCCAATTAGGAATGAGGGGGATGATTAGGTGGCCATGATGGAATGTGGCCAGGTTGGGAATTGAACACCCCATCTCTTACAATAAGTGCCATGGGATTTTGAATGACCACAGAGAGTCAGGACATCCGTTTTAGCGTCCCATCCGAAAGACGGCACCCTACAATGCAAAAATTATAATTTGCCTGCGCTGAAGACTTCTATGTCGGACGCAACCTGACTCTAACCAGAATAGAAAGAGGAGTGGGAGGCCCCGGTGCACAGCTGAGCAAGAGGACAAATACGTTAGAGTGTCTAGTTTGAGAAACAGGCGCCTCACAGGTCCTCAACTGTAAGCTTCATTAAATAGTATACCCTCAAAACACCAGTCTCAACGTCAACAGTGAAGAGGCAACTCCGTGATGCTGACCTTCTAGGCAGAGTTGCAAAGAAAAAGCCATATCTCAGACTGGCCAATAAAAATAAAATATTAATATGGGCAGTCTGAGATATGGCTATGTCTTTGCAACTCTGCCTAGAAGGTCAGCATCCCGGAGTGATTTAGGGCTAATCTCTATAGCCATCCAGCTAATTACACTGAACAAAAACATAAACGCAACATACAACAATTTCAAAGATTTTACTGAGTTACAGTTCATATAAGGAAATCAGTCAATTGAAATAAATCCATTAGGCCCTAATCTATGGTTTCACATGATTGGGAATACAGATATGCATATGTTCACAGATACCTTTAAAAAATGGTAGGGGGGTGGATCAAAAAAACGGTCAGTATCAGGTGTGACCACCATTTGCCTCATGTAGCGCGACACATCTCCTTCACATAAAGTTGATCAGGTTGTTGATTGTGGCCTGTGGAATGTTGTCCCACTGCTCTTCAATGGCTGTGCGAAGTTGCTGGATATTGGCGGGAACTGGAACACGCTGTCGTACACGTCAATCCAGAGCATCCCAAACATGCTAAATGGGTGACATGTATGGTGAGTATGCAGGCCATGGAAGAACTGGGACATTTTTAGCTTCCAGGAATTGTGTACAGACCCGTGCGACATGAGACCATGCATTATCATGCTGAAACATGAGGTGATGGCGGCGGATGAATGTCACGACAATGGGCCTCAGGATCTCATCACGCTATCTCTGTGCATTCAAATTGCCATCGATAAAATGCAATTGTGTTCGTTGTCCGTAGCTTATGCCTGCCCATACCATAACCCCACCGCCACCATGGGGCACTCTGTTCGCAACATTGACATCAGCAAACCGCTCGCCCACACAACTCCATCTGCCCGGTACAGTTGAAACCAGGATTCATCCGTGAACTTCTCCAGTGTGCCAGTGAAAGTAAGCATTTGCCCACTGAAGTTGGTTATGACGCCAAACTGCAGTCAGATCAAGATCCTGGTGAGGACGACGAGCACGCAGACGAGCTTCCCTGAGGCGGTTTCTGACACTTTTGTTTTTTTGTGAAACATCACAGCACAGTTGAAAAATATGTAGCAAATACAAATCAAAACTGGATGGTGTTCAGAGATAGATGGGAGGGGCTGAGTGGTGCTGAAGGGTGGGACTAAAAATAACAAGATAACTAATGTAAAATATACTGTGTCCGTAAAATGTATATACGTTCAGAACTTTTGTGAAACAGCACAGTTGAAAAATGTATGGCATACAGAAATCAAAAACTGGATGGCATTCAGAGATAAATGGGAGGGATTGAGTGTAGCTGAAGGATGGGACTAAAAACAAACAAAATATAACTATTGTCAAATGTACTGTGTCCGTAAAATTGATAGAGTATGTATGAGCTGGAAATAGAAGCCTAAGTGTTGTTGTCCATTAGTTTACTCCAATTAGGGTAGGGGTGGTAGGGTTAGGGGAAAATAATAGAGGAAAATATATTTAAAAATATATATATTTTATATACAGTACCAGTCAAATGTTTGGACACACCTACTCATTCAAGAGTTTTTCTTTATTTTTACTATTTTCTACATTGTAGAATAATAGTGAAATCATCAAATCTATGAAATAACACATATGGAATCATGTAGTAACCAAAGAAGTGTTAAACAAATCAAAATATATGTTATATTTGAGATTCTTCAAATATGCACCCTTTGCCTTGATGACAGCTTTGCACACTTTTGGCATTCTCTCAACCAGCTTACCCTGGACTGCTTTTCCAACAGTCTTGAAGGAGTTCCCACATTTGCTTAGCACAAACCATCTCCATTGGGTTGAGGTCGGGGGATTGTGGAGGCCTGGTCATCTGATGCAGCTCTCCATCACACTCCTTTTTGGTAAAATAGCCCTTACACAGCCTGGAGGTGAGTTGGGTCATTGTCCTGTTGAAAAACAAATGATAGTCCCACTAAGCGCAAACCAGATGGGATGGCATATCTCTGCAGAATGCTGTGGTAGCCATGCTGGTTAAGTGTGCCTTGAATTCTAAATAAATCACAGACAGTGTCACCAGCAAATCACCTCCTCCTCCATGCTTTACGGTGGGAAGTACACATGCAGAGATCATCCGCTCACCCACACCAAAGACACAGCTTTTGGAACCAAAAATCTTCAATCTATGTGTTGAGAACGTTGTTGAGTTGGTGACATTATTGGATAGCGATTGAAAAATGATATTATTCAATTGAAATTAGTTTCTTCAAATTACAGGAGATTTAGGAGGTAGATTATAAATTGTTTTCTTGGTTTTATAACTTTATTTTTGTGTCCAGTTAGCACAGTTTATTTCAATTTGCCTTGCTAACATCAGTAGCAAGTAGCAGTAGCTAGCTAGATAGCTACCAGCTCGAGTGTGCAGTTTACGCCACCAACTCTATCGAAAATGTTGTTGACTTTTTGTCGATGAACCCCTTTCATTCTCTGGGGTACGCGGAAAAGGTGCGATTTAAAACCGAGGGTCGACCTCTGCCTGAGATCAGTTTCATGAAGAATGATGAAAAGGTGAGGGCGTTCAATACCAATTGGTATCAAAAGTATAGCTGGTTAACAGGGAGCCTTTCATCAAGCTGCCTGTATTGCTGGCCTTGCCTGCTTTTTGGAAAGTCTGAGCCTTGGGCGAAAGGGGGGTACAGTGACCTGAAGAACATTGATTGTTCAGCTAAACGGCAAAACAAAAGCAGGGAGCATATACATGCCCACATCAGATTCAAGCTCCTGGGAAAAAGCCTCGTCGATCATGACTAAGGTCTGCGTATTCAAACTGCGCAACAAAACGAAAAAGTAAGAAGAAACAGGGATGTTCTCAAGTGGCTTATCAACACCACTGTGTTTTTGGGCATGCAAGAATTGGCTTTTAGAGGAATGACGAGAGGGAAAGTTCCGCTAACAAGGGCAACTACAAGGAGCTTGCAGCGGTAATTGCACGTTACGAAGCTTTACTTGCTGAACATATGGAACTTTCTACTGTCTTTTCTGGGATGTCGAAATCAATTCAGAATGATTTGATAGCTTCCATCGCATCATCCATTACAATTTAGATTAAAGAGAGAGGTTGACGCAGCACATTTTTTTCAATAAAATGCAAATTAATTACTTAAAAATCATACATTGTGATTTTCTGGATTTTTGTTTTAGATTCCGTCTCTCACAGTTGAAGTGTACCTATGATAAAAATTACAGACCTCTACATGCTTTGTAAGTAGGAAAACCTGCAAAATCGGCAGTGTATCAAATACTTGTTCTCCCCACTGTATAGTGGTCAGTTGTATCTCCAGTGGTGTTTTTACAAATTGTATTTGTTTTAAACATGAGCTGGTTAAAAAAGAGGAGGAGGACCATGTCTCACCAGTCACTGGTACATAAATGGTTGAGAAACGCTGTACTGTACTGCCTATGTTATGTGTCAGCAATACTGTCTGTGTCTAAGTAGCGTGTGTAGGGTTAGGGTGTATGTGTGGGGATGGGGTGTGTGTTTATGGCTGGGGGCCTGCCGAAGGGGTGTTGGGGGTGAGTTGGCTGCGCGCGCAATGATGTGGGCTGGTGTGGATAAAATGCCAGGGCCAAATTCTTGTCCCAGTCCACCCCTGTTGCAGTGCTAATTTGTGTATTAAAGATTTAAAGATTACTTAATGTCCCTGTAAGCAGGGTACAAATATGGAAACCATGAGAAACGCCACCCAGACTATTTACATTGACTCGCTGTTTATTATCTATGCATAGTCACTTTACCCCTACCTACATGTACAAATTACTTCGACTAACCTGTACCCCCGCACATTCACTCGGTACCGTACCCCCTGTATATAGCCTCGTTATTGTTATTTTATTGTGTTATTTTATTTTATTTTATTTTTTACTTTAGTTTATTTAGTAAATATTTTCTTAACTCTATTTCTTGAACTGCATTGTTGGTTAAGGGCTTGTAAGTAAGCATTTCACTGTAAGATCTACAGCTGTTGTATTCGGCGCATGTGGCAAATAACATTTGATTCGATTTTGAAATAAAATTCTCCAAAACATTAAATGGATTAATTATAATCTTCTTATAGGAGTTTAATGTATGGGAATGGATTAATGTAATCCCCTCAGTAAATTACAGACTTTTGTCTATTGTGCCATACATATTGCGATGTCAGTCAAGAAAACTAACATGAAGCTATATTGTGCGTAATACCTTCTAGGATTCCTCTTGTTTAATCTCAGAAATATCAGGGAATAAATATTGAGGGACAGGTGTGAAAACAGAAAACAAGTGGACAGGTTAATCAGCTACATTACCGATTTGCTCAATGATTCAGTTGAATTTAACCCTAAATCAAGTGCATTTCCAGGTAGGAAAAAATTAACTGTATGTATTGTCAAAGCAGGTACAATATTTGACTTTATGCTACACCAAGCACTGCCTGTCTGAAATCCTGTATTGCTGTAGCTTGTGTTTGAATAATGGCATAATGATATTTAACTAGTTTTGTGGCCAAGGTCATCTGTAGTGGCACGAGTCCAGGGACCAGATCAAACATTCAGGAAACAACTCAGTCTGTTTGTGTGTTTCTCTGAAAATTAACAACACAGATACGTGGGCTATTTGCCAGACAGACTGACAGAAATGTGGCATGTGGGCAGGTAGACATACATTGAGTTGAGTGACAGGCTGCCAAGTTTTTAGCAATCTTTATTAGTCAGCGAAGATGGAAGATGAAATGGCGGTGAACGTGTGTCTGGGTGGGGGTTTAGAATTCCTATGGCCTGGGTTTGGGTGCGGGCTGGCAGGTACACTATACAGTTGAAGTCGGAAGTTAGGTTGGAGTCATTAAAACTTGTTTTTCAACCACTCCACACATTTCTTGTAAACAAACTATAGTTTTGGCAAGTCGGTTAGGACATCAACTTTGTGAATGACACAAGTAATTTTTCCAACAATTGTTTAAAGACAGATTATTTCACAATTCCAGTGGGTCAGAAGTTTACATACAAGTTGACTGTGCCTTTAAACAGATTGGAACATTCCAGAAAATGATGTCATGGCTTTTGAAGCTTCTGATAGGCTAATTGACATCATTTGAGTCAATTGGAGGTGTACCTATGGATGTATTTCAAGGCCTACTTTCAAACTCAGTGCCTCTTTGCTTGACATCAGGGGAAAATCAAAAGAAATCAGCCAAGACCTCAGAAAAACATTTGTAGACCTCCACAATCCTGGTTCATCCTTGGGAGTTTGGCAACTCGAACCTTCAGCTCTCTCCACAGATTGTCTATGGGATTAAGGTCTGGAGACTGGCTAGGCCACTCCAGGACATTAATGTGCTTCTTCTTGAGCCACTCCTTTGTTGCCTTGGCCGTGTGTTTTGGGTCATTGTCATGCTGGAATACCCATCCACGACCCATTTTCAATGCCCTGGCTGAGGGAAGGAGGTTCTCACCCAAGATTTGACGGTACATGGCCCCGTCCATCGTCCCTTTGATGCGGTGAAGTTGTCCTCTCCCCTTAGCAGAAAAACACCCCCAAAGCATAATGTTTCCACCTCCATGTTTGACGGTGGGGATGGTGTTCTTGGGGTCATAGGCAGCATTCCTCTTCCTCCAAACACGGCGAGTTGAGTTGATGCCAAAGAGCTCCATTTTGGTCTCATCTGACCACAACACTTTCACCCAGTTCTCCTCTGAATCATTCAGATGTTCATTGGCAAACTTCAGACGGCCCTGTATATATGCTTTCTTGAGCAGGGGGACGTTGCGGGCGCTGCAGGAATTCAGTCCTTCACGGCGTAGTGTGTTACCAATTGTTTTCTTGGTGACTATGGTCCCAGCTGCCTTGAGATCATTGACAAGATCCTCCTGTGTAGTTCTGGGCTAATTCCTCACTGTTCTCATAATCATTGCAACTCCACGAGGTGAGATCTTGCATGGAGCCCCAGGCCGAGGGAGAATGACAGTTATTTTGTGTTTCTTCCATTTGCGAATAATCGCACCAACTGTTGTCACCTTCTCACCAAGCTGCTTGGCGATGGACCTAGCCCATTCCAGCCTTGTGTAGGTCTACAATCTTGTCCCTGACATCCTTGGAGAGCTCTTTGGTCTTGGCCATGGTGGAGAGTTTGGAATCTGATTGATTGATCACTTCTGTGGACAGGTGTCTTTTATACAGGTAACAAACTGAGATTAGGAGCACTCCCTTTAAGAGTGTGCTCCTAATCTCAGCTCGTTACCTGTATAAAAGACACCTGAGAGCCAGAAATCTTTCTGATTGAGAGGGGGTCAAATACTTATTTCCCTCATTAAAATGCAAATCAATTTATAAAATTTTTGACATGTGTTTTTCTTGATTTTTTTGTTGTTATTCTGTCTCCCACTGTTCAAATAAACATACCATTAAAATTATAGACTGATCATTTCTTTGTCAGTGGGCAAACTTACAAAATCACAGGGGATCAAATACTTTTTTCCCTCACTGTATCAACATAACCTGAAAGGCCGCTCAGCAAGGAAGAAGCCACTGCTCCAAAACCGCCATAAAAAAGCCAGACTACTGTTTGCAACTGCACATGGGGACAAAGATCGTACTTTTTGGAGAAATGTCCTCTGGTCTGATGAAACAAAAATAGAACTGTTTGGCCATAATGACCATCGTTGTGTTTGGAGGAAAAGGGGGTGGCTTGCAAGCCGAAGAACACCATCCCAACCGTGAAGCACGGGGGTGGCAGCATCATGCTGTGGGGGTGCTTGCTGCAGGAGGGACTGGTGCACTTCACAAAATAGATGGCATCATGAGGAAGGAAAATTATGTGGATATATTGAAGCAACATCTCAAGACAGGAAGATCAGTCAGGAAGATAAAGCTTGGTCGCAAATGGGTCTTCCAAATGGACAATGACCCCAAGCATACTTCCAAAGTTGTGGCAAAATGGCTTAAGGACAACAAAGTCAAGGTATTGGAGTGGCCATCACAAAGCCCTGACCTCAATCCTATAGAAAAAGTGTGGGCAGAACTGAAAAAGCGTGTGCGAGCAAGGAGGCCTACAAACCTGACTCAGTTACACCAGCTCTGTCAGGAGGAATGGGCCTAAATTCACCCAACTTATTGTGGGAAGCTTGTGGAAGGCTACCCGAAACATTTGACCCAAGTTAAACAATTTAAAGGCAATGCTACCAAATACTAATTGAGTGTATGTAAACTTCTGACCCACTGGGAATGTGATGAAAGAAATAAAAGCTGAAATAACTCATTATTACTCTGACATTTCACATTCTTAAAATAAAGTGGTGATCCTAACTGACCTAAGACAGGTAATTTTTACTGGGATTAAATGTCAGGAATTGTGAAAAACTGAGTTTAAATGTATTTGGCTAAGGTGTATGTAAACTTCCGACTTCAACTGTATTTTGCATTTGTTTTATTTGATGACTTTATTATTTTATTCCAAGTCATCATCTCATCTCTATAGAGCTGCTGCCTATGCTGGCTGACAAAATTAAATGTTTAGTAGTTCTTCAAAGTAAATACTGCTGAATACCAACTATCGATCACTTAGATCATGTATTGTATTTTCAGGTAGAGATACCTTAGTGAAGCAACTGCTCTCTATCCCTCTTGATCACGCATTCTTCTGTTTCTGCCCCACACTAATATAACATAGCACATGTAAAATAAATACACACTGGACAAGTAGGCGCGCAATGGATTATGGACATTGCACAGTTTGGGCTTGATCTGATTTATCTCTAGAGAAACTGCACAATGTGCACATTGAGCTCACAAAAAAAAAAAAAAATGTGTCATTGAAATAATTGAACAATCTTTAGTTGTCATTTAAGCCCCGTTTCCACTGGCACTTAAAATTAGGGCCAAATTTGAGCTGGCACGACTGGCGCCAGCTCGATTAGAATGGTGACACAGTTCTATGCAACCACCAGCTGATCACGTTTAGCTAGCTCGTCTGGGCTTGTTGCTGTTAGCCAGCACATGGACAATGAATACTGCTGTTGTCAGACATGACATGAATTACCACCATAGCTGGATCCTTCATGTATTTTTGCACTACACAAACTTTTATGAGAACAGTCAGCCCTCGAATGCTAAGTAGCTACCTAACGTTAGCTTGCAAATCAGTTGAACAAACCCATATAAAATCATACACAGCATTGGAGTGAAGTATGCACGTTTCCACTTGTGACAGTAATTCATATATATATATCCCTCCAGGTCTCGCTATCACATGAAAGGAGAGAGAGTGAAAAGCTCTTGTGCGTGAGATCAAACTTAATGAGATTTTTTGGTTCCCATACTCAACTTTCTGCATTTGCAGCTACTCATGCTGTCAAGGATCCAGCTGATGATATGCCAACTACTCAGGGTGGATAGGATTAACTCTTCATGCATTTAATAGGGAGCTATCGCCCATGAGGTCCGACTCGCATGAACAGCCCTGGACTCAATGTGTGCACAGGTTCTTGGCTGTGTGTTCAGTAGAGTACGTCACAGTCTCTGGCTCATTTTAAAACTGTTCCATGTGTCCGATTTTTTTCTGTGGGGAATTTGACACTATAGAATATAACACAATACAATTAGGTTTAATGTACAATAACAATATAGTATATTTTACTGAAAGTAAACTGATTGTTTGTTCCCTATCCATCTGCCTTGTGCATAAACAGCTGATGGCAACACAAATGGAAAGAGACCCCATGCACACTTTCGACATAAGAATTCTCATAACCCAGTTACATAATGTCAAAATGAGAAACATCGCACATTGATTTCATGATCCCAAGTACTAGTAAAGACCATATAGAAATTATTATTCTACACAAAAAAAATACACTGTTTTAATTATTTGTTCTAATTGGAGGTAGTATAAAATAGACACCCTTCACAAAGAGTCTCCTCCCCTTATCCGTACTACTGAAAGACTTGACAGGCTACCTGGTTTCAGGCTGAGACAGGACATTAGAATTATTGGTGAATGAGTTATCTTGACACGAGACAGTAACCTATGTCACACACATATAGCACTGTGGGCTTTGACACATCCTGTGTGAAAAGCAGCTTTGTTCGTCCAGCTATCTGAACTTAACCCAAGAGTATGAAGTGCATTACGGAGATCTACCTACAGAGAGTGCTCTGTGCTGCTGTGTTCTGTTGTAGCGTGGGCAATCTTCTTAGAGGGGCAGGACTGCCAGAACATGCATGACCAGAAGTGCCACCCGGCCTTTAGGATCCAAGTCCAAGTCAATGCGTCCCGCTACAGAAGGAAAGAACAAGAACAGACTGTACGGCCTATTTGTTAATGGTTATGTGCTGTTTAGCCTGCTCTGCCTCTGTGTGTGTAATGAACTATGTGTTCCTGTCATGTTTGCCATTAATAGTTTCCCATAAATATTCATAATATAGAAGCAGAAAATCACATGGGTATTTATATTATTCGGAGCAAGGGCAGATAGGCACATTACACATTGGCACATTGTGCATGGAAACGCATTGTCATTGAACACATTGGCATTTGTAGTCATGGTTAAAAAACCTTTCCTTTGCAGTGCCAACCCTATGATTGCTCCATATAAGGTAACATTAAAGGCTCTTTTCAGTCTGTAACGCTGAATATTCATTACCTTGTTGCTCAATACTGCATATAGTGGTTTATTCTTGTGTCTGTATGCACTTGCCACTGCAGAAATATGTACTCAATGTTTATATAATGTTTGGTATGCTCAGTGTATATGTGTACGGTACCTATTAGCTATTGGGGGTAGGGCTGTTATGGTGACCGTATTACCGCCACACCGGCGGTCACGAGTCATGATGGCAGTCAAATTCCATGTGACTGTTTAGTCAGGGTAATTAGGCTTCTCCAAGCTCTGATGCTGCTGATGGTCATTAGTAGCCTACCAAACTTGCTAACTGCCTGGTACTCTGCACTCTATTGTCCCTCTAATCACTCTGACATAAATGCAAATGGTATCGAAAATCTAATCAAACACTTAATGAGAGCCCATGAGCTCATGTTGTGTAACATTTCTATAGGCTATGCAATTGCGTGAGAAAACGGAGTGATGGCCTCTATTAAAAAGACGAGGATCCCATCAGCTTTCTATAGGCTAGGCCTACTATATTTATTTCTCAACCTTCCTAATCTTTAAAACAGGAGTATAGCCTACCTGGCTGGCATGAAAATGAACCACGGGAAAAGCGTCCTCCATTCGC
Source organism: Coregonus clupeaformis (assembly GCF_020615455.1). Lineage (NCBI taxonomy): Eukaryota > Metazoa > Chordata > Actinopteri > Salmoniformes > Salmonidae > Coregonus > Coregonus clupeaformis. Next base: position 28,530 of record NW_025534051.1, read on the forward strand.
TATTTAAGTGCATAGATGACATGTATTTTTTTCCCACTGCCCCTGTTTCGAGGTAGGTGCATGATAATGGTCCATTATAAATCAAAACAAATTTCACACATATATTATTTAGTATATGTAAAGACAAGATTAAATCAAGAAAAGTGTGGTGGGTGAAAATATATGCGTATCACTTGTGAATGATATATTATCACTTGTGAATGATGCCCAGTTTATGGCAAACAGCGCATGCTTTTTTTGTGATTTTTTCAAATCATAGTCGCACACTTCATGTAGCCTAGCCCATTGGCCTACAGTGCCTTGCAAAAATATCATCCCCCTTGGTGTTTTTCCTATTTTGTTGCATTACAACCTGTAATTTAAATTGATTTTTATTTGGGTTTCATGCAATGGACATACCAAAATAGTCCAAATTGGTGAAGTGAAATGAAAAAAATTAATAACGGAAAAGTGGTGCGTGCATATGTATTCACCCCCTTTGCTATGAAGCCCCTAAATAAGATCTGGTGCAACCAGTTACCTTCAGAGTCTGCAACACCACTAAGCAAGGGGCACCACCAAGCAAGAGGCACCATGAAGACCAAGGAACTCTCCAAACAGGTCAGGGACAAAGTTGTGGAGAAGTACAGATCAGAGTTGGGATATATAAAAAAATATCAGAAACTTTTAACATCCCACGGAGCACAATTAAATCTGTTATTAAAAGATTGAAAGAATATGGCACCACAACAAACCTGCCAAGAGAGAGCCGCCCACCAAAACTCACGGACCAGGCAAGGAGGGCATTAATCAGAGAGGCAACAAAGAGACCAAAGATAACCCTGAAGGAGCAGCAAAGCTCCACAGCGGAGATTGGAGTATCTGTCCATAGGACCACTTTAAGCCGTACACTCCACAGAGCTGGGCTTTACGGAAGAGTGGCCAGAGGGGGGTGAATACTTTCGCAAGCCACTGTATATATTTTGATAAGGTTTGTTTCACAACTAAAGTGGCCAAATAACTTCTTAAAATGAAGCACATTAATCCGCTTTACAACGGGTGTAGAGCCTAACTGGCATACATACGCAGCGCGAGAATTTGAAGTTTGGGGAAGAGAATTTTCACCATAAAAATACCATGGATAATTGTATTTGTGGTCACTTTTGAGAATGGTGTTTTCCTGCTACTGCCGTGTGCGCATTGCTGCGCTTATAATGTGAAGAAATAGCCTAATAGTTTATCAACATTTTAAGCTAAACGTTCTCATATGTTGCGTCAGGCTCATTGCTCAAAACAGTTTTTTTATGCTAGTGGTTGTATTAATTTGGGATCTATCGAATCCCACAACTGTGGAATATTTATTTCTCGCACAGAATAGAATATGTCAACTTTTGTATTATGGGGGATAGTAGATTGACATAGGCTAGTGCTTTTGCTGTTCATTAGGCCTACTCATCTTGTTGGCTGACACAAAGTAAATGTGGACAGTTCTTCGAATATCTCTAATATGCGCCCTGGAATTGAATAAGGACACGCGCAGTTACGTCCCCGATGTGTCTATCTTCACTTGTAGCCTGTGAAAAAGGCCTGATCAGGTGACTGAGAGCCATGTGAGTGAGAGGTGCTTCAGCACGCAGCGGGGAGAAGGGAATTTTAATTATTATATTCAGCCCAAGGGCACAACAGCCACTGGCCGCAAAAGGCATGGATTTTTTTAGGGGGATTATGGCCACACTAAGGCGATGCAGCCGGGAAATTCAAGGCATTATGCTATTCTGTTCTTCTGAAATAGACTACATTTTCTTCATATCATGTTTTTTAGACCTGTCTAAAATAAACAATGGATTTATTGTGATGGTGTAGGCTATATTACATGGATTTATTAGACTTTTTAAAATGTAGATGTTCCAAAGGTCTGCATCGGTGGCTTGTAGGCTATGCGTGGAAGCCAAGAGATGCTAAATGTGTTTATGTTAATTAACGGTAAATTACTGTGAGACATTCTTGATATCATTTGAAAGGAAATACTTTGAAGTTTGGGGAAATGTCAAATTAATGTAGGAGAATATATCACATTAGATCTGGTAAAAGATCATACAAACAATAAAAAACATGTTTTTTTTGTTGCATGATCTTCGAAATGCAAGAGAAAGGCCAGACAGTGATGTAGGATTTTAGATGTAATTTAGATGTTGTCCACTAGATGGCAGCAGGGTGTGTGCAAAGTTTCAGACTGATCCAGTGAAAAATTACATCACTACACAATATTTTGTATAAAGTCTGCCAGGAGTTTTCCCAAATGTTCCGAATTGATTTTCAAGTACATAACTATGGAGAACATACAAAAATGCTATGGTAATACAAAATGTAAGTTTGCACACTCCCAGGAATGTCATACATGATGAATCATTAGCTTCCCTACAGAAAAGACACTAACCGTCACACATCTAGATGGCCGGGCGCGGTGGGTGTGGAGCCAGAGGTCAAACTGTAGAACCCAGTTCCTACATTTGAATATAAAAATTTATTTTTCTAACAAAACTACACTACATTTTATCTCTCGGACCCTCAGAATGACAAATCAGAGCAAGATTACTGAATGTAAGTACATTATTTACCTTCAGAGGTGAATGTACCAAACCAGTTGCCGTGATAAAAATGTTTTGTTGTTGTGCACTATCCTCAAACAATAGCATGGTATTTTTTTGCTGTAATAGCTACTGTGAATTGAACAATGCAGTTAGATTAACAATAATTTAAGCTTTCTGCCTAAATAAGACATGTCTATGTCCCGGAAAGTTGTCTGTTGTTTACAACACCATTCTAGTCACATATCGCATATTGAGCAGCAACCATCCCGTATAAGGGACACTGATCCCGTAGACGTTAAGCATGAAACACACCGAGAATCTTACTGCCGATAGACTACCGATAGGCTGCCGATAGGTACTTATCACAGTTGGAGGCTATTCCTTCTCTTGCTAGAACGAAAGCGGTACCTGCTGTGTGCCGACCCGATAGCGACGAACCTACCGATTCTACTTGTAGAATCATAATGCTCATCAGTGACCATCAACTTGACTTTGAGCCAATCAGAAAGCACAAACCCCCTCGTGGGGGAGCCAACACATTTTTTTTAAAAGAGGGAATTTTCTCCGTACATCCACGGATGAGCCAGTCACACTTCATATACAATGTAGGCTATGGGATGGTAGCTAGCTAAATGCACAGATGCAATGCATACAACACGAAATACTTCCTCCAAGCTAGCCATAATAATTAAATCACAATGGATTAGCTAGTTTCCATGAAACAGCTGCCTGTGTTAGCTGCCGAGTTAGTGCAGTGTCCTTAGCTAGCTAGCTATGTTGTTCTAGCTAGCGAATATGCTAACATTACTTAGCTAGCTAAACATTTGGCTGGCACTGGCGGTGTGGGATTATGGAGAGTGAATTACATTGTTTCTTTGTCATCTTGCAAGGTAGTTATCTAGCTGTGACCATCTGGCTAGTATCAACAAGGGCTTTCTACAAAATAACAACATTAGCGCAGAGAGCTTGGAATCTAGACCATTAGCAATGCGCATGGATTTGCATTGCCAAACAACGTTACTGCCACCAACTGGTTTCGAGTATTTTAACAAGGCTGAGTGGCTGGCGACTTCCAAGGTCTTTGCTGTGTGAACACAAAAAAAGATTGACTGCCAACACTCTGTTCAGAGGTGCTCAGCACTGTAGGCAGGAAAACGTTTGACAATCCTGCCAGTGTGTCTGCGTTTTTTGGTGTCTCCCAAGGTGTCATATTCAGCCTCTGCTTTTTCTATCATTTCAAAGCATCAACCCTGATTTGTTAACACTGACAACATAGTGCTATGTCGAATTTGGTACATAAACTGTGGACTATCTCTTTCCAAACTGAAAATGAGAATGGAACAGGACAATAATGACATAATTAGTTTTAACATGGAGATATATTTCATAGCTTTTAAATGGTTGATTTCACAATGTGCATGAAAAATAGTTTGATCTCACTGCAGGCCAAGTTCAGCTTGGTTTAAGATTTCCACATATCAGTCAAGTGTTTCAGAGTCTTGTGGATTTTTGCATTTGATCAGGTTCCAGGTTGTAATGTTCCTATGAAAAACAGACTTGAAAGATTCTTTGTCAAGGAATCTCAGAAAAGGTCAGGCTAGAAGTTTTATAGTCAGATAAATATTTGGGCTCATTGAATTTTATGAGTGGATTGTTTGAAGATTAGATGCGTCCAAAATGTAAACATAAAGCCAGATTCCAATATTCAGCAATGAAAAAACTATTAAAACAAGCAAGTTTCTGCCCACATCTCGAGCTCAGTATGTGTGCGTTTATACATGTAAGTATGCCTTTATGTACATATGGATCCACAGGTTGTATGACAGCTCAGTTGGCAGGATGGATGCCTGGCTTGCGCAGTTTGCCAGAGCAGCTGCCTGCATGGTTGATGAGGAGCATGTGACCATGATGTCAGGCCCAGCTGTCGTGGATGTGGAGACGACCTCCCAGTCTGAACTATGGGAGGGGAGTGATCCCCCTGACAGCTTCCCTCTCAGGGAGAGACTCCTCTCTGGGGTCAGCCCAGGCTTATTTACATCACCTTCAAGTACCTCAAAGCTGAGGGGAGATGAACTGAACAGTAGCGGAGTCTAGATTGAGATCATTTACATATTTTATACATTATATCTAATCTCTCTCTCTTTTTCTCTCTCTCAGTCCCTTTCTCTCTTTGCCTGTCCCTCCCTCTCTCACACACACTCTCATTCCCTCTCTATCTCATTCTCTCTCTCTCACTCTCTATATCCCGCTCTCTTTATCTCACTCCCTCTCTCACTTAGGCCTACTCACTCTCTAAGTCTAATCTCTCACACATAACTCTCGAAGAGTCTCTCTTGGTGTGTAATGTGAGATAACTGCATAAGGAGGCTCTGCACTCGTTGACACTCTATCACTGTTCACTGGCAGGTCTAAATTAAGCCCCACGGAGCGGAGGACCGTCTTATTAATAGCCGTCTTCACCTGGTGCAGGCAAAGAGCAGCGGTCACAAGACACACTCAACACCACCCAACCTCCCCCAGAACTGACACCCTGCCTGGCTGTCCTAGAGGAATCACATTTGCACTGCTGGTGACTACAGTTGACATTGAAAGTCCTGGGCCTCTGGCCACTGTAGGGGTTGGATGGATGTGATAACCTGAATTAGCTCTGATCATCAAGGGCTTATTTTGTTCCATGTGTTGACTTGACGACTGGGAGTAGGGATGTCTTGAAGGATACCCCCCTCTTAGCTTACTCTCCTTGCGACCTCCCTGTCCACGCATTACGCAATGGCAAGACATTTCCAACCCAATGAGAGAGTACAGATGTAGGATCTTAATTTGAGCCAGTTTACTTTACAGCAGGAAAATAATCCTGCAGCAACAGGAAATGTGAATTATTATGTGGATTATATTTAATGGACATTTTTGTAGTGGTTGATATATTTTTCATAATGGAAAATCAAGTCTGAAATGTCAAAGTGGAAATTACAAACTTCAGAAGTCTTTTTAGACCTCAAATACACTTCAAGTTTTACATTTCCTGCATTGCAGGAAAGTTCTCCTACAACATGGTGATCAAATTAAGATCCTACTTCTGTATCACCATCGCTCTATTTATGCTGACGTCAGCAGGCCTTAGTCAGTCAGGTTCACCACCCAATAGGAAAACTCATCTGGGTTTTAAAACAAGCCTATGATTCACTCAGGAATGAAGTATGGATTAAATCTGGACTCCAGCCAAGGCCATCCGAGACACCTTGTGTACCACAAGCCAGATTGTGACGGGACACCGTTTATGATACTGCTCCTTTCTCTCTGTCCCAGAAAGCTTACAATCGTCCAGTCACAGCTCCAAATTATTTTTCCCAACCCATTGCATTTTCCTCAGCTCCACCGTCTTATACATAGTCCATGTTCTCTCTCCTTTACCTATATTCTGCTCAATTCTGCTCGTTCTGTATAAATTCTACATTGTTTATCCTATTCTGCTCCTATTCTCAGATCCATAGAGAGCATATGCTGATATTCAACAGGTGTTCGATTGGTGGCCATCACATCAGCAGAGGGTCTGAAGGCCCAAAAGGGAGAGTGTTATAGGAGAGTGAGTGGAAACATGGGCAAGTAGTGTGGGCTGTGCCTGCTAAAAGAGGAAAGCACCGTGATGCCACTGGACTTCATGCGTTCTGGACTACACTCAGGAATGGAAGGAATCTTCTAGAGTCACCTTTGCAGTTGGAGAGTAGAAAGATATCAATGTGGTGAGCCATAGTAACCTGTTACTTCCATAACAGCCAGGCATGGCACACGGGACCACAACAACGTGCCTATTGTCATGCAGTGTTATGATGTCACCATGAATAGCACACAGATTGGGCATATTTAGAGACATGTATAGTTCATGTCATCACCAATCTCCATAACAATACACACCTGATTTATACACCTGAATATTCCCCCAGTTAAAGTTACTGTGGTGAACACTCCCTCACCCATTTGCTACGCCTGTTGTCAAGCTTTATCATGAAGACCTTGAGCCAATAGTGGGAACGATTTGTGAGGAGTTGTCAGATGCTATTATTGCCCTGCAGACGAGTGTATTCAGGTTTGGCTCGTTCAGTATGTCACTTCACCCCAGTGTCTATGGGTCAGTTTCCATTTTCACACATACTGTAAATGCTTGAATGATCAAATGCCCATTGACTTGGTCATTCATCCTGTCCAGATAATGTCAAAGCCTTATTGGTTACATGAGTGAAAGAAGCCTCCCTCAGACTGACCTTGTGTCTGCTGTCTAAGTGCTCTTACAAAACGCACATACTACCTGTTGTCATCTGGTTGGGTAAGACTGTCACTGGGAAGGGATGGTATTTACTGCTGTTATGCACTGACTGATGTATGTAGTTAAGTTAGATATGCTGTTTGCAGGATAGGGGAGTAGCAGGAAGGATGGCAAAAAATAAACACATGTAGTAGATTGTGCAATAGAAGCATGCCACTGTGACCCTGTTTTAATATGCTACTGTAGAGATATAAACAGCAACAGACCCTTTAACAGGTCCAATATGCTATTGTAGAAATATGAACAGCATCAAACATGTAGTATATATTCAAACACAAAGAAATGCGTGGGCACTGGTTTTATTCCTAAATGAGCCACATATTAAGACATAACTAAGTCATTTTGTATACCATCAATTAAAGCTAATGATAAATGACTACATTGTATGAAGTTGTGTTCCTCTGTGATGCTGTTGTGTATATTGTGAACGCTGGCCACTCTGCATCTCTGGCACTGTGAGAGGTGCTTTTGGGCAAGGGTGGGTTTTTGCAGCTGTATTGTGGGAGTGTACCTTATGAGGGTGCCAGAGCGGCAGGCAGAGCAGTCCGAGCGCTCCCGCTGGTGTGGTCTGACCTCTGGATACCCTCCCAGAGATTTTTATAGACAATAAGGGCAATGTCACCTTCTCAATACAGCGTGGAACTGACATGCCCCGTGATGTCACTGGTCAGCTGACCATGGAAAACATCTCTGACGTTTGCAAATAAACACAGGAAAGCCACATCGCATGTTCGCCAACTTAGCGGCTCTCTCTCACAAGAGCGAGAGGACTCACACACACAGCTCATAAACATGTACTGTACACTCTCACCTCTCTCTGTTTCTATCTCTGTTTCTATCTCTGTTTCTATCTCTTACATAAACATTGTCAAACACACATACACTACCGTTCAAAAGTTTGGGGTCACTTAGAAATGTCCTTGTTTTCGAAAGAAAAGCAATTTTTTGTCCATTAAAATAACAACAAATTGATCAGAAATACAGTGTAGACACTGTTAATGTTGTAAATGGCTATTGTAGCTGGAAACGGCTGATTTGTTATGGAATATCTACATAGGCGTACAGAGGCCCATTATCAGCAACCATCAGTCCTGTGTTCCAATGGCACGTTGTGTTTGTGTCACATTCATTGACAGACGGGACAGACCAAGGCGCAGCGTGATATACGTACATGTTTACTTACACTGAATAAACACCACGACAAAAACAACAAACAAACGAAAACGTGAAGTCCTAAGGTTGTACATACAACGAACCTTACCCGGAACAAGATCCCACAACCCACTAGTGCCAATAGGCTGCCTAAGTATGATCCCCAATCAGAGACAACGAGCTACAGCTGCCTCTGATTGGGAACCACACCGGCCAACATAGATCTACACATAATAGATCAAAACATAGAAACGAACAACAAAGAATATACACACCCTGACTCAACATATAAGAGTCCCCTGAGTCAGGGCGTGACAGTTTGCTAATCCAAGTTTTTCATTTTAAGGCTAATTGATCATTAGAAAACCCTTTTGCAATTATGTTAGCACAGCTGAAAACTGTTGTTTGTGCTGATTAAAGAAGCAATAAAACTGGCCTTCTTGAGACTAGTTGAGTATCTGGAGCATCAGCAATTGTGTGTTCGATTACAGGCTCAAAATGGCCAGAATCAAATAACTTTCTTCTGAAACTCGTCAGTCTATTCTTGTTCTGAGAAATGAAGGCTATTCCATGCGAGAAATTGCCAAGAAACTGAAGATCTTGTACAACGCTGTGTACTACTCCCTTCACAGAACAGCACAAACTGACTCTAACCAGAATAGAAAGAGGAGTGGGAGGCCCCGGTGCACAACTGAGCAAGTGGACAAATATATTAGAGTGTCTAGTTTGAGAAACAGACGCCTCATAGGTCCTCAACTGGCAGCTTCATTAAATAGTACCCGCAAAACACCAGTCTCAACGTGAACAGTGAAGAGGCGACTCCGGGATGCTGACCTTCTAGGCAGAGTTGCAAAGAAAAAGCCATATCTCAGACTGACAATCTTAATCTTTTCTTTTTATTGGCCAGTCTGAGATATGGCTTTTTCTTTGCAACTCTGCCTAGAAGGTCAGCATCCCGGAGTCACCTCTTCACTGTTGAAGTTGAGACTGGTGTTTTGCCATTTCAATAGCCATTTACAACATTAACAATGTCTACACTGTATTTCTGATCAATTTGTTGTTATTTTAATGGACAAAAAATTGCTTTTCTTTCGAAAACAAGGACATTTCTAAGTGACCCCAAACTTTTGAACGGTAGTGTATGTGCGTTTGAGAATGTTTATGTAAGAGATAGAAACAGAGATAGAAACAGAGATAGAAACAGAGAGAGGTGAGAGTGTACAGTACATGTTTATGAGCTGTGTGTGTGAGTCCTCTCGCTCTTGTGAGAGAGAGCCGCTAAGTTGGCGAACATGCGATGTGGCTTTCCTGTGTTTATGTGCAAACGTCAGAGATGTTTTCCATGGTCAGCTGACCAGTGACATCACGGGGCATGTCAGTTCCACGCTGTATTGAGAAGGTGACATTGCCCTTATTGTCTATAAAAATCTCTGGGATGGTATCCAGAGGTCAGACCACACCAGCGGGAGCGCTCGGACTGCTCTGCCTGCCGCTCTGGCACCCTCATAAGGTACACTCCCACAATACAGCTGCAAAAACCCACCCTTGCCCAAAAGCACCTCTCACAGTGCCAGAGATGCAGAGTGGCCAGCGTTCACAATATACACAACAGCATCACAGAGGAACACAACTTCATACAATGTAGTCATTTATCATTAGCTTTAATTGATGGTATACGAAATGACTTAGTTATGTCTTAATATGTGGCTCATTTAGGAATAAAACCAGTGCCCACGCATTTCTTTGTGTTTGAATGTATACTACATGGTTGATGCTGTTCATATTTCTACAATAGCATATTGAATGCTATTGAAGCTGCCAGTTGAGGACCTGTGAGGAGTCTGTTTCTCAAACTAGACACTAATGTATTTGTCCTCTTGCTCAGTTGTGCACAGGGGCCTCGCACTGCTCTTTCTATTCTGGTTAGAGCCAGTTTGCGCTGTTCTGTGAAGAGAGTAGTACACAGCGTTGTACGAGATCTTCAGTTTCTTGGCAATTTCTCGCATGGAATAGCCTTAATTTCTCAGAACAAGAATAGACTGACGAGTTTCAGAAGAAAGTTATTTGTTTCTGGCCATTTTGAGCCTGTAATCGAACCCACAATTTCTGATGCTCCAGATACTCAACTAGTCTCAAGAAGGGCAGTTGTATTGCTTCTTTAATCAGCACAACAGTTTTCAGCTGTGCTAACATAATTGCAAAATAGTTTTCTAATGATCAATTAGCCTTTTAAAATGATAAACTTGGATTAGCAAACACAACGTGCCATTGGAACACAGGACTGATGGTTGCTGATAATGGGCCTCTGTACGCCTATGTAGATATTCCATAAAAATCAGCCGTTTCCAGCTACAATAGCCATTTACAACATTAACAATGTCTACACTGTATTTCTGATCAATTTGATGTTATTCTAATGGACAAAAAATTGATTTTCTTTCGAAAACAAGGACATTTCTAAGTGACCCCAAACTTTTGAATGGTAGTGTACTGTAACATACCCTACTCGCAAACAGACTTGCAGTCTCTTCCAAATCACACACGCATGCACACACATAAGCACGCACAAAAGTACATGCACACACAAATGCATACACACAAAAACACAAACATACACTCCCCCTCCTCCCATTTCTATGAGCCCCATTCTCGAAGGGCCAATCCATGGCTATAGTATCTATCCAAGGGAAGGTCACTTGGTTAAGGCCTGGTTGAGGTGCAGCCAGTTCCACATGGAAGTGCCAAGTTTCCAGCGGAGCACAGGGTCTAAACTCCCCCTACTCACCCTGAAGGTTAAACACTATTATAAGCAATCAGGCTATTCGACGGAGGGGGAGAAAAGGGGGGTTCTTTGGAGGTGTTTATTCCCGGAAGCAGCCAAGGCAGGTGGTGTTGGCTTGGCTGATTTGCCATTACACCTTGGCCAGGATCTGGTCTGTCAACAGAAAAACTGGTCAGAGGAAGGGCTTCCTTCCATTTATAGCAAGAGGCTCCACTGATGGCCCGTGGAGATACGCAGCCAAGGGAATCTAATATGGTGATGACAGTTTTCTTTTGACAGGGCGTCAAAATAGACCTTCAAGGCAGGGGACTCTTTTTCAAATGTGTCCTGTATAATATTAGGGCGGCAGGTAGCTTAGTGGGTAAGAGCGTTGTGCCAGTAACCGAAAGGTCGCTGGTTCTAATCCCCGAGCCGACTAGGTGAAAAATCTGTCGATGTGCCCTTGAGCAAGGCACTTAACCCTAATTTGCTCCTGTAAGTCGCTCTGGATAAGAGCGTCTGCTAAATGACCAAAAAATAAAAAATAAATAATACAACATAAATATACACTGACTATACAAAACATTAAGAATACCTGCTCTTTCCATGACATAGACTGACCAAGTGAATCTAGGTGAAAGCTATGATCCCTTATTGATGTCACTTGTTAAATCCACTTCAATCAGTGTAAATGAAGGGGAGGAGACAGGTTAAAGAAAGATTTTTAAGCCTTGAGACATGGATTGTGTATGTGTGTCAATCAGAGGGTAAATGGACAAGACAAAAAATATAAGTGCCTTTGAACTGGGTATGGTAGTAGGTTCCAGGCGTATTGGTTTGTGAAAAGAACTGCAATGCTGCTGGGTTTTTCACACTCAACAGTTTCCTGTGTGTATTAAGAATGATCCACCACCCAACAGACATTCAGCCAACTTAACACAACTGTTGGAAGCATTGGAGTCAACATGGGTCAGCATCCCTGTGGAATGCTTTCGACACCTTGTAGAGTACATGTCCCGATGAATTGAGGTGTTGCTAATGTTTTCTATAACTCTGTGTACATATTATACATGATATATACACTGCTCAAAAAAATTAAGGGAACACTAAAATAACACATCCTAGATCTGAATGAATGAAATAATCTTATTAAATACTTTTTTCTTTACATAGTTGAATGTGCTGAAAACAAAATCACACAAAAATTATCAATGGAAATCAAATTTATCAACCCATGGAGGTCTGGATTTGGAGTCACCCTCAAAATTAAAGTGGAAAACCACACTACAGGCTGATCCAACTTTGATGTAATGTCCTTAAAACAAGTCAAAATGAGGCTCAGTACTGTGTGTGGCCTCCACGTGCCTGTATGACCTCCCTACAACGCCTGGGCATGCTCCTGATGAGGTGACGGATGGTCTCCTAGGGGATCTCCTCCCAGACCTGGACTAAAGCATCCGCCAACTCCTGGACAGTCTGTGGTGCAACGTGGCGTTGGTGGATGGAGCGAGACATGATGTCCCAGATGTGCTCAATTGGATTCAGGTCTGGGGAACGGGCGGGCCAGTCCATAGCATCAATGCCTTCCTCTTGCAGGAACTGCTGACACCGTCCAGCCACATGAGGTCTAGCATTGTCTTGCATTAGGAGGAACCCAGGGCCAACCGCACCAGCATATGGTCTCACAAGGGGTCTGAGGATCTCATCTCGGTACCTAATGGCAGTCAGGCTACCTCTGGCGAGCACATGGAGGGCTGTGCGGCCCCCCCAAAGAAATGCCACCCCACACCATGACCCACCGCCAAACCGGTCATGCTGGAGGATGTTGCAGGCAGCAGAACGTTCTCCACGGCGTCTCCAGACTCTGTCATGTCTGTCACATGTGCTCAGTGTGAACCTGCTTTCATCTGTGAAGAGCACAGGGCGCCAGTGGCGAATTTGCCAATCTTGGTGTTCTCTGGCAAATGCCAAACGTCCTGCACGGTGTTGGGCTGTAAGCACAACCCCCACCTGTGGACGTCGGGCCCTCATACCAACCTCATGGAGTCTGTTACTGACCGTTTGAGCAGACACATGCACATTTGTGTCCTGCTGGAGGTCATTTTGCAGTGCTCCTCCTGCTTCTCCTTGCACAAAGGCGGAGGTAGCAGTCCTGCTGCTGGGTTGTTGCCCTCCTACGGCCTCCTCCACGTCACCTGATATACTGGCCTGTCTCCTGGTAGCGCCTCCATGCTCTGGACACTACGCTGACAGACACAGCAAACCTTCTTGCCACAGCTCGCATTGATGTGCCATCCTGGATGAGCTGCACTACCTGAGCCACTTGTGTGGGTTGTAGACTCCGTCTCATGCTACCTCTAGAGTGAAAGCACCGCCAGCATTCAAAAGTGACCAAAACATCAGCCAGGAAGCATAGGAACTGAGAAGTGGTCTGTGGAAACCAGTCCTTTATTGGGGGTGTCTTGCTAATTGCCTATAATTTCCACCTGTTGTCTATTCCATTTGCACAACAGCATGTGAAATTTATTGTCAATCAGTGTTGCTTCCTAAGTGGACAGTTTGATTTCACAGAAGTGTGATTGACTTGGAGTTACATTGTGTTGTTTAAGTGTTCCCTTAATTTTTTTGAGCAGTGAATATACAGTTGAAGTCGGAAGTTTACATACACCTTAGCCAAATACATTTAAACTCAGTTTTTCACAATTCCTGACACACCATGACCCACCGCCAAACCGGTCATGCTGGAGGATGTTGCAGGCAGCAGAACGTTCTCCACGGCGTCTCCAGACTCTGTCATGTCTGTCACATGTGCTCAGTGTGAACCTGCTTTCATCTGTGAAGAGCACAGGGCGCCAGTGGCGAATTTGCCAATCTTGGTGTTCTCTGGCAAATGCCAAACGTCCTGCACGGTGTTGGGCTGTAAGCACAACCCCCACCTGTGGACGTCGGGCCCTCATACCAACCTCATGGAGTCTGTTACTGACCGTTTGAGCAGACACATGCACATTTGTGTCCTGCTGGAGGTCATTTTGCAGTGCTCCTCCTGCTTCTCCTTGCACAAAGGCGGAGGTAGCAGTCCTGCTGCTGGGTTGTTGCCCTCCTACGGCCTCCTCCACGTCACCTGATATACTGGCCTGTCTCCTGGTAGCGCCTCCATGCTCTGGACACTACGCTGACAGACACAGCAAACCTTCTTGCCACAGCTCGCATTGATGTGCCATCATGGATGAGCTGCACTACCTGAGCCACTTGTGTGGGTTGTAGACTCCGTCTCATGCTACCTCTAGAGTGAAAGCACCGCCAGCATTCAAAAGTGACCAAAACATCAGCCAGGAAGCATAGGAACTGAGAAGTGGTCTGTGGAAACCAGTCCTTTATTGGGGGTGTCTTGCTAATTGCCTATAATTTCCACCTGTTGTCTATTCCATTTGCACAACAGCATGTGAAATTTATTGTCAATCAGTGTTGCTTCCTAAGTGGACAGTTTGATTTCACAGAAGTGTGATTGACTTGGAGTTACATTGTGTTGTTTAAGTGTTCCCTTAATTTTTTTGAGCAGTGAATATACAGTTGAAGTCGGAAGTTTACATACACCTTAGCCAAATACATTTAAACTCAGTTTTTCACAATTCCTGACATTTAATCCTAGTAAAAATTCCCTGTCTTAGGTCAGTTAGGATCACCACTTTATTTTAAGAATGTGAAATGTCAGAATAATAGTAGCGAGAATGATTTATTTCAGCTTTTATTTCTTTCATCACATTCCCAGTGAGTCAGAAGTTTACATACACTAAATTAGTATTTGGTAGCATTGCCTTTAAATTGTTTAACTTGGGTCAAATGTTTCGGGTAGCCTTCCACAAGCTTCCCACAATAAGTTGGGTGAATTTTGGCCCATTCCTCCTGACAGAGCTGGTGTAACTGAGTCAGGTTTGTAGGCCTCGTTGCTCGCACACGTTCTGCACAAAAAGTTTCTATAGGATTGAGGTCAGGGCTTTGTGATGGCCACTCCAATACCTTGACTTTGTTGTCATTAAGCCATTTTGCCACAACTTTGGAAGTATGCTTGGTGTCATTGTCCATTTGGAAGACCCATTTGTGACCAAGCTTTAACTTCCTGACTGATGTCTTGAGATGTTGCTTCAATATATCCACATAATTTTCCTTCCTCATGATACCATCTATTTTGTGAAGTGCACCAGTCCCTCCTGCAGCAAAGCACCCCCACAGCATGATGCTGCCACCCCCATGCTTCACGGTTGGGATGGTGTTCTTCGGCTTGCAAGCTTTCCCCTTTCCCTCCAAACATAACGATGGTCATTATGGCCAAACAGTTCTATTTTTGTTTCATCAGACCAGAGGACATTTCTCCAAAAAGTACGATCTTTGTTCCCATGTGCAGTTGCAAACCGTAGTCTGGCTTTTTTATGGCGGTTTTGGAGCAGTGGCTTCTTCCTTGCTGAGCGGCCTTTCAGGTTATGTCGATATAGGACTCGTTTTATTGTGGATATAGATACTTTTGTACCTGTTTCCTCCAGCATCTTCACAAGGTCCTTTGCTGTTGTTCTGGGATTGATTTGCACTTTTTGCACCAAAGTACGTTCATCTCTAGGAGACAGAACGCGTCTCCTTCCTGAGCGGTATTTATTTTAATCGTTTTATTTCACCTTTATTTAACCAGGTAAGCCAGTTGAGAACAAGTTCTCATTTACAACTCTGACCTGGCCAAGATAAAGCAAATCAGTGCGATAAAAACAACAACACAGAGTTACATATGGGGTAAACAAAACATTAAGTCAATAATACAAACAGAAAATATATATACAGTGTGTGCGAATGTAGTAAGTTATGGAGGTAAGGCAATAAATAGCCCATAGTGCAAAATAGTTACAATTTAGATGTGCAAAAGATGATGTGCAAATAGAGATACTGGGGTGCAAATTAGCAAAATAAATAACAATATGGGGATGAGGTAGTTGGGTGGGCTAATTTCAGAATGGCTGTGTACAGGTGCAGTGTTCGGTAAGCTGCTCTAACAACTGACGCTTAAATTTAGTGAGGGAGATAAGAGTCTCCAGCTTCAGAGATTTTTGCAGTTCGTTCTAGTCATTGGCAGCAGAGAACTGGAAGGAATGGCGGCCAAAGGAGGTGTTGGCTTTGGGAATGACCAGTGAGATATACCTGCTGGAGCGCAGACTACGGGTGGGTGTTGCCATGGTGACCAGTGAGCTAAGGTAAGACGGGGATTTGCCTAGCAGTGATTTATAGATGACCTGGAGCCAGTGGGTTTGGCGACGAATATGTAGTGAGGGCCAGCCAACAAGAGCGTACAGGTCACAATGGTGGGTAGTATATGGGGCTTTGGTGACAAAACGGATGGCACTGTGATAGACTACATCCAATTTGCTGAGTAGAGTGTTGGAGGCTATTTTGTAAATGACATCGCCGATGTCAAGGATTGGTAGGATAGTCAGTTTTACGAGGGCATGTTTGGCAGCATGAGTGAAGGAGGCTTTGTTGCGAAATAGGAAGCCGATTCTAGATCTAGATCGGTATGATGGCTGCGTGGTCCCATGGTGTTTATACTTGCATACTATTGTTTGTACAGATGAACGTGGTACCTTCAGGCGTTTGGAAATTGCTCCCAATGATGAACCAGACTTGTGGAGGTCTACAAATGTTTTTATGAGGTCTTGGCTGATATCTTTGGATTTTCCCATGATGTCAAGCAAAGAGGCACTGAGTTTGAAGGTAGGCCTTGAAACAGATCCACAGGTACACCTCCAATTGACTCAAATGATGTCAATTAGCCTATCAGAAGCTTCTAAAGCCATGACATCATTTTCTGGAATTTTCCAAGCTGTTTAAAGTCAAAGTCAACTTAGTGTATGTAAACTTATGACCCACTGTAATTGTGATACAGTGAATTATAAGTGAAATAATCTGTCTGCAAACAATTGTTGGAAAAATGACTTGTGTCATGCACAAAGTAGATGTCCTAACCGACTTGCCAATACTATAGTTTGTTAACAAGAAATTTGTGGAGTGGTTGAAAAACGAGTTTTAATGACTCCAACCTAAGTGTATGTAAACTTCCGACTTCAACTGTATATATATATATATATATATATATATATATATATATATATATATATATATATATATATATATTATCTCACAAAAAGTGAGTACACCCCTCACATTTTTGTAAACATTTGAGTATATCTTTTCATGTGACAACACTGAAGAAATGACACTTTGCTACAATGTAAAGTAGTGAGTGTACAGCTTGTATAACAGTGTAAATTTGCTGTCCCCTCAAAATAACTCAACACACAGCCATTAATGTCTAAACCGCTGGCAACAAAAGTGAGTACACCCCTAAGTGAAAATGTCAAAATTGGGCCCAATTAGCCATTTTCCCTCCCCGGTGTCATGTGACTCGTTAGTGTTACAAGGTGTCAGGTGTGAATGGGGAGCAGGTGTGTTAAATTTGGTGTCATCGCTCTCACACTCCCTCATACTGGTCACTGGAAGTTCAACATGGCACCTCATGGCAAAGAACTGAAAAGCAAAGAATTGTTGCTCTACATAAAGATGGCCTGGGCTATAAGAAGATTGCCAAGACCCTGAAACTGAGCTGCAGCACGGTGGCCAAGACCATACAGCGGTTTAACAGGACAGGTTCCACTCAGAAAAGGCCTCGCCATGGTCGACCAAAGAAGTTGAGTGCACGTGCTCAGTGTCATATCCAGAGGTTGTCTTTGGGAAATAGACGTATGAGTGCTGCCAGCATTGCTGCAGAGGTTGAAGGGGTGGGGGGTCAGCCTGTCAGTGCTCAGACCATACGCCGCACACGTCCCAGAAGGAAGCCTCTTCTAAAGATGATGCACAAGAAAGCCCGCAAACAGTTTGCTGAAGACAAGCAGACTAAGGACATGGATTACTGGAACCATGTCCTGTGGTCTGATGAGACCAAGATAAACTTATTTGGTTCAGATGGTGTCAAGCGTGTGTGGCGGCAACCAGGTGAGGAGTACAAAGACAAGTGTGTCTTGCCTACAGTCAAGCATGGTGGTGGGAGTGTCATAGTCTGGGGCTGCATGAGTGCTGCCGGCACTGGGGAGATACAGTTCATTGAGGGAACCATGAATGCCAACATGTACTGTGAGATACTGAAGCAGAGCATGATCCCCTCCCTTCGGAGACTGGGCCGCAGGGCAGTATTCCAACATGATAACGACCCCAAACACACCTCCAAGACGACCACTGCCTTGCTAAAGAAGCTGAGGGTAAAGGTGATGGACTGGCCAAGCATGTCTCCAGACCTAAACCCTATTGAGCATCTGTGGGGCATCCTCAAAAGGAAGGTGGAGGAGTGCAAAGTCTCTAACATCCACCAGCTCTGTGATGTCGTCATGGAGGAGTGGAAGAGGACTCCAGTGGCAACCTGTGAAGCTCTGGTGAACTCCATGCCCAAGAGGGTTAAGGCAGTGCTGGAAAATGATGGTGGCCACACAAAATATTGACACTTTGGGCCCAATTTGGACATTTTCACTTAGGGGTGTACTCACTTTTGTTGCCAGCGGTTTAGACATTAATGGCTGTGTGTCATTTCTTCAGTGTTGTCACATGAAAAGATATACTCAAATATTTACAAAAATGTGAGGGGTGTACTCACTTTTGTGAGATACTTTTAGTAATGTAGTGTATATATATACAGTATGTGGACACCTGCTTGTCGAACATCTCACACCAAAATCATGGGCATAATATGCTGCTATAACAGCCTCCACTCTTCTGGGAAGACTTTACAGTATATGTTGGAACATTGCTTCCATTCAGCAAGAAGAGCATTAGTGAGGTCGGGCACTGATGTTGGGCGATTAGGCCTGGCTCGCATTTGGTGTTCCAAATCATCCAAAAGGTGTTTGATGGTATTGAGGTCAGGGCTCTGTGCAGGCCAGTCAAGTTCTTCCACATCGATCTCGACAAACCATTTCTGTATGGACCTCGCTTTGTGCACGGGGGAATTGTCATGCTGAAACAGGAAAGGGCCTTCCCCAAAGTGTTGCCACAAAGTTGGAAGCACAGAATCGTCTAGAATGTAATTGTATGTTGTAACGCAGTGGTTCCCTAGCAGGGGTACTAGGACCCCTGGTGGTACTTGGCCTAACCACAGGGGATACTTGAGAAGACTCATGAGACCATAGGCCTACTGGAGGGGGTACTTTAGATAGTCCATGGTACAGTAATTGAAAAAGGTTGGGAACCACTGCTGTAGCGTTAAGATTTTCCTTCACTGGAACATAGGGGCCTAGCCCAAACCATGAAAAACAGCCCCAGACCATTATTCCTCCTCCACCAAACTTTACCGTTGGCATTATGCATTGCGTTCTCCTGGCATCCGCCAAACCCAGATTAGTCCGTTGGACTGCAAGATGGTGAAGCGTGATTCATCACTCCAGAGAATGCGTTTCCACTACTCCAGAGTCCAATAGTGGCGAGCTTTACACCACTCCAGCCAACGCTTTTGTGCGGCTGCTCGGCCATGAAAACCCATTTCATGAAGCTCCCAATGAACAGTTATTGTGCTGATGTTGCTTCTAGAGGCAGTTTGGAACTCGGTAGTGAGTGTTGCAACCGAGGACAGATGATTTTTACACGCTAGGTGCCTCAGCACTCGGCGGTCCCGTTCTGTGAGCTTGTGTGGCCTTCAGTAAGGTAATTCTACTGCCAACGTTTGTCTATGGAGATTGCATGGCGGTGTGCCTGATTTTATACACCTGTCAGCAACGGGTGTGGCTGAAATAGCCGAAACCACAATAGTATCCACATACTTTTGTTTATAGATATATATACAGTATATATTAAAATACAAAACACATACACAGGAAGCAGAAATAAAACATCACAAATCACCCAAAAAAACAATTACATTCCTTCACAAATAAGTCCCCAATCAATACTTAAAATTTCCTGAACGGCACTCAAACATCAAGAAGAAATGTATTTTGAATTTTATTCCAGCAATACAGTGCATTAAAACTAAAAGCAGATTTACCTTGCTCGGTAGAAACCCTAGGAACCTCAAGAGTTAAACAATCCTGTGAATGGGTTAGGCAACTCAGGTGTCTATACTTCAAAAGAGACGTTAGATAAGTTTATGAAGTAGGGCCTTGTAAACAAAACGGGAGTAATGTAGAGATCTTCGGGTCTTTAGTGAAGTCCAGCCAACCTTTTGATACAGGATGCAGTGATGAGTATCAAAACTGTCACTGTAACAAGACGAAGGGCACTATGGTAGATGGCATCCAAAGGTTTAAGAGTAGTAGCAGCTGCACTTTGATAAAGAATATCACCATAATCAAGAACAGATAAAAAAGTTGACTGAATAATCTGCTTCCTACTGCTTAGAGAAAGGCACGATCTGTTTCATACAGTGCATTCGGAAAGTATTCAGACCCCTTGAATTTTTCCACATTTTGTTATGTTTCAGCCTTATTCTAAAATGGATTAAATGGAAAAAGTAAAAAGGTCTGAATACTTTCCGAATGCACTGTACATATCAGTCCAAATGCCTAAGTATTTATATGCGGGAACACGTTCGATTGGAGAACCATCTAATGAGTGAACATGGAATTCATCTGAAACATTCTTATGAGAGTTTAAAATCAACATATATTTTGTTTTGCCCGTATTAAGCACTCGTTTTAAGGGATTCCCCTATAGCTATAAAATCTGACTGTAGTTTTGACACAGCCAGAACAACAGTCGGGGCAATAGCATACATAATAGTATTATCCGCATATAGATTAAGTTTAAAACATTTCACAGACTGACCAATGGTGTTTATACAAATAGTGAAGAGAACAGGTCCCAAAACCGACCCCTGTGGTACACCTTTAAGTACTTCAAGAAATTCAGACTTAACCCCATCAATCACGATGGCCTGAGTTCTGTCACTAAGATAATCATTAAACCATGAACAGGCGTCAGAGCTCAGGTCTATCGAGGACAACTTATTCAATGAAATAGCATGATCAACAGTATCAAAAGCTTTTGACAGGTTAACAAACAAAGCAGCACAGTTATTTTTTGTGTCTTAAGCATTGACAAGATCATTAGCAACTAAAGTGGTTGCTTTAATAGTGCTATGCCCAGGCCTAAACCCTGATTGGTTTACATTCAAACTATTTCTCAGACAGAAAAGAGCAAAAATAATTTACATTTACCAAGGATTCAAAAATCTTAGCTAGACAAGGAAGCCTTGAAATGGGCCGATAACTATTAAGATCACTACTATCCCCACCCTTATGGAGTCGCAGCACAACAGCTGATTTCCATACTTTTGGAATATTTCCTGAAAGCAATGTTAAATTAAAAATGTGAGTTATTGAGCCAACAATGATGGACGCTGCACACTTAAGCAGACCAGGATCCAATTGGTCGGCCACTGTGGATTTCTTGTTGTCTATTGCTGGCAAAGCATCTAGGACTTATTTTTCTGTAAATAGTGTAAAAGAAAAGCTTTGACTATCATTTCAATGATCACAGCAAGTTTCCCCTATCAGCATCCAGCCATATATCATTGTGAATAGGCTTAGAAGTTCTTACAAATAAATAAAATGGTGATTAAATGCATAAATGATGGCATTTCTTTTTTTTTGTAATGAGGCCAGTGTCTGAATTAATTTGTTGTGGCAGAGAGGAGGAAGTAGAACCCTTCAGGGATTTGACAGTTTTCCAGAATTTAGCCGGGTTCCCATTACAGTCCGAAAGAGCGGTTACATAATAATCGGATTTAGCTTTTCTGATTTGTCTTACACAATGATTCCTAAATTGCTTAAAAGATTGCCAGTCCAGGCCTACGCCTGTGTTCCTGGCCTTGGCCCAAGCATCATCTCTTTTATGAATGACTTCTGATAATTCCAGAGTGTACCAGGAGTTCGATCTACCTTTAACAGTTATTTTCTTGAAGGGAGCATAATTATCCACAATAGTATTGAAGACCTCTGCAAAAAGGCTCAAAGCTAAATCAGGTTCAGGGATAGCTGAAGTACAATCAAGGTCACTAAAATAAAGATAATGTAAAAAAGCCTGTTCACTGAAGTTCCTCTTTGTGATAATGTGAGGCTTCGATTGTTGTATTCTCACATCTCAGACACAAACAACTGGGCAATGGTCACTAAAGTCTTTGGCGAAGACACCAGAAGAAACATATTTCTTTGAGGTATTTGTTAAAATAAGAGCAACCAGAGTTGACTTTGAAGGAACTTTACGGTTGGGCCGTGTAGGCTTAGTCACCAGCTGGGTTAGGTTTAGATCATTACACATGTCTTTTAGATTCTCTGAAGCCTGCATTTCCCAATCATAATTTAGGCCCTGGCCAGCCCTGGCCAGTCAGTTGGAGAGTGGCAACACTGTGGCAAGGCAGTGACACGACAACCAATCTGAGTAGAAAAGGAAAAGGTCTTAGATTGGGGCCTTTCCAGGATACGCTGCAATGTCTCAATTTGCTTACTTTGGATGTCCAGCTCATACATACACTATCGTTCAAAAGTTTGGGGTCACATATAAATGTCCTTGTTTTCAAAAGAAAATCGTTTTTTTTGTCCATTAAAATAACATCAAATTGATCAGAAATACAGTGTAGACATTGTTAATGTTGTAAATGGCTATTGTAGCTGGAAACTGCTGATTTTTTTGGGAATATCTACATAGGCGTACAGAGGCCCATTATCAGCAACCATCAGTCCTGTGTTCCAATGGCACATTGTTTATCATTTTAAAAGGCTAATTGATCATTAGAAAACCCTTTTGCAATTATGTTAGCACAGCTGAAAACTGTTGTGCTGATTAAAGAAGCAATAAAACTGGCTTTCTTGAGACTAGTTGAGTATCTGGAGCATCAGCAATTGTGGGTTCGATTACAGGGTCAAAATGGCCAGAAACAAATAACTTTCTTCTGAAACTCGTCAGTCTATTCTTGTTCTGAGAAATGAAGGCAAGAAATTGACAAGAAACTGAAGATCTCGTACAACGCCTTGTACTACTCCCTTCACAGAACAGCGCAAACAGGCTCTAACCAGAATAGAAAGAGGAGTGGGAGGCCCCGGTGCACAACTGAGCAAGAGGACAAATACATTAGAGTGTCTAGTTTGAGAAACAGGCGCCTCACAGGTCCTCAACTGGCAGCTTCATTAAATAGTACCCGCAAAACACCAGTCTCAACGTGAACAGTGAAGAGGCGACTCCGGGATGCTGACCTTCTAGGCAGAGTTGCAAAGAAAAAGCCATATGTCAGACTGGCCAATAAAAATAAAAGATTAAGATGGGCAAAAGAACACAGACACTGGACTTTTTCTTCAGCAGTTTCCAGCTACAGTAGTCATTTACAACATTAACAATGTCTACACTGTATTTCTGATCAATTTTATCTTATTTTAATGGACAATTTTTTTTGCTTTTCTTTCGAAAACAACACAATTTCTAAGTGACCCCAAACTATTGAACGGTAGTGTATATTCCTCAATAAGCAGACAGTTCTCACATTGGAATTTTGGCCGGTCAATATTATCCAGGAACGGTGCAAGGTAAGTGCAGCTCCAACATGGGATGAAACGTTCATCGAAGTCCGCTAAAAAAACTACAATGAATACTATAGTATTCACTGTAGTGTTTTTGCTGAACATTACTGTAGTATACTATAATATTCACTGTGGTGTTTTTGTGGACATGACCGTACTACACTATAGTATTCACTGTAGTGTTTTTGCAGACATGACTGTAGTATACTATAGTATTCACTGTAGTGTTTTGGGGGAAGTTACTGTAGCATACTGTAGTGTTTTTGCGTACATGACTGTAGTATACTGTAGTATTTA
Source organism: Coregonus clupeaformis (assembly GCF_020615455.1). NCBI lineage: Eukaryota > Metazoa > Chordata > Actinopteri > Salmoniformes > Salmonidae > Coregonus > Coregonus clupeaformis. Next base: position 52,221 of record NW_025534051.1, read on the forward strand.
CTGTAGTGTTATTGCGGACATGACCGTACTACACTATAGTATTCACTGTAGTGTTTTTGTGGACTTTACTGTAGTATTCACCTTAGTGTTTCTGCAGACATGACTGTAGTATACAGCGTTCACAGTAGTGTTTTTGCGAACATGACTGTAGTATACAGTATTCACTGTAGTGTTTTTGCGGACATGACTGTAGTATTCACTATAGTATTCACTGTAGTGTTTTTGCAGACTTTATGTAGCATTCACTGTAGTGTTTTTGCGGACATGACTGTAGTAGACTATAGTATTCACTGTATTGTTTTTGTGTACTTTATTATTGTATTCACTGTAGTGTTTCTGCTGACATGACTGTAGTATACAGTATTCACTGTAGTGTTTTTGTAGACATGACTGTAGTATACAGTATTCACTGTAGTGTTTTTGTAGACATGACTGTGGTATACTACATTATTCACTGTAGTGTTTTTGCAGACTTTACTGTAGTATTCACTGTAGTGTTTGTGCGGACATTACTGTAGTATACTATAGTATTCACTGTCTTTTTTTTGTGGACTTTACTGTAGTCTTTACTGTTGTGATTTTGCAGACATGACTATAGTATACTATAGTATTCAGTATAGTGATTTTGCAGACATGACTGTATTCACTGTAGTGTTTTTGCAGACATGACTGTAGTATACTATACTATTCACTGAAGTTTTTGAACGGACTTTACTGTAGTGTTTACTGGAGTGTTTTTGCAGACATGACCATGGTATACTATAGTATTCACTGTAGTGTTTTTGTGGACTTTGCTGTAATATTCACTGTAATGTTTTTGCGTACATGACTTTAGTATACTATAGTATTCACTGTAGGCGACTGAAGTGATGTCTCACTGCTATCCATGTTGTTTGTTTCTGTGGAGAATAGTCTTCATGCAGTGACCTGCTTACCAAATTCAGTAGAGATGCTTTAGCAACACTTATGACACCATGTCGCTCATACTTGGTGTTTGCTTACATAAACATTATCATTTTCAAAAATATTACCACACCTCCTGACCCATCATGTTATATTTAGTCCTCCATTTGTTGCTTTGTTTTTTTTTTCTGTCTCTAGGTGAATGTGTGATATTGTATGTTACAAAGTTTTGGTAAGATCATTTTAACCTTTGCACACCTACATAATTCAAGTGCTTTGGGAAATTGACTTGGTAATGAATAAAACATCTACTCCTGCATACTGGCAAGGAGTGCACTATAGCACTAACGAGTAAGTCCTTTTCAAATAAATGCATTAGTCAACTAAATGTTTACCTTAAAGACGAAAAAGGTAAGAATTATTACTATTCTTTGATGTATGAACATCCTCTAAAGTAGTGCCAACGATGGTCTCGAGACATTATATGTATCACAGACCCCCAAAATAGATAAAAGGACACTGAAAACAAACTGTCATACCCCAGATTCCACTCTCTCCCTGGGTAAACTGCTGAGCATGTGAAAGAGGAGTGGCAGTGTCCATGGACGGGGGCATGGTCCCTTTATCCCTATCTGCATTAGCGTAGAGACAGCCCGTCTCCAGAATCAACCACGTCTCATTTCCTCCTGATTATGGCATATTAGTGGCCGAGGCCCGGGTACACAGGAAGCATTGTCAGGGACGATGTGAAGGTAGATGTGCATCTCCTGTTGATCCAGGAAGACTAATGGCTCTCATTAAAGATGAGTCCTGTTTGCTCCACGGGATGACACTGCTAGAGTACACAACACTGTTACTTTGGGGACAGATGGAGATATGGGGTAAAAAAAGGGTAGGAGTAATTCAGATGAAAAGTGGTGTCACACTGAATGGTGAGAGTGGGGGCTGAGAAAGATGACCATACATGGGTTCCATATTGTGGTTGCTAAAATGAGAGGAATCTCAATATGGGGAGGTGTGGCTGGCAGGACACAGATTATTGGATGGGATTTTTTCATCAACAGTGCTAATAAAATGTAGTGTGCACCACAATGGGTTTTTAACACTCTGGACATATTTTCTGTGGTAGATTCTCTGGCAATTCTTTATTATACAGTACTGTGAGATTTACTGGAGATGTCTGGTCATGAGTACTGTTCCAGGAACATGAAGAGATGAAATGGTGATCACTGAAACACATACCCGTATATGAGTAAACTTCAGCCATGAACCTATAATAGCATTTAGTGAAGCCTAGTTTGACCCCTGAGCAAGCCCCAGTTAAAACTTCTTGCATCACATCCCCCCTAGGGAGTGTAAAATGTGAGCTGTGTTGTAAAGTCTTTGTCTTCACCACTGGGGTTTTACATAGTCATCTATCTTCTCTCTCAGTGCAGTATCATCACTGGGATCACTGGCCCCATACCTGATGGCCGTCATTTTGGGGATCAACTCAAGTGCATTACACAAAACTCATCTCTCAAGGACAGACGTACATAACATAAATGTATCGTAACAGTTATGCAAGATTTTGTATCTGAGTTTCCGAGATTCCACAAACATACAGTGGTGGAGAATGGGTTTTGGTGTGGGGGTAAGATAATGTACGGAGATAGTCATATTATAGTGGTCTAATGGGAAAAGAGGTGGTTCAGTATCAGCTCTGTTAACACTTTAAGTTTGGGAACATGAGAGACATGTTGGAGTTTGACTGTGGCTGCAACCTGTGGTCTAGATAACCATGCTCCCTAACCAAAAACCTCCAGAGGATAGGATAATTTATGTTACTCACAATTTCACTGTGTCATTGCAGAGGCTATAGCATTAAAATGGAACTGACAGCATTTTAACTACTTTGCAGATATGAAGCTAACAGACAATCATAATATCAGTCAAAAATATATAATTCCTAGTTTATGCTACAAAACCAACTTTATAAGAGGTTTTAAAATAGGTTCTATTTGACTCAACATTCCATGACGTACACTAAGGCATTGTTGGTAGAATAGATGGATGCAGTTCAATGCATGATTAATATATTCACCAATACATTTCTTGGAAGTCCAAAAAATATTGCTATGAGGTTGTAAATCACAGCTGACTTGGTACATTGTTTGCTGCCTCCATTCGGGATGCACTGTTTCAATTTCAATGACTCAATATTTTGGACAAAAACGGACAAATGTAACAAAGGCTGGGAATGTCAATACAATCTGACTAGCTAGGGAAATGATCACAAGTCAGTCATAACGTGGCTAATAGGCTACAATATCTATTTATGTAGCAACCTAAAAACACGGAGCCTAACGTTAGCTAGATAGATAGCTAGCTGGCTGCTAGTAGGATATCATGTCATTGGAGGAGTGGGTGAATGACTGACTTTTTCCCCTCATATCATTTTCCGGTGGCTATAAACAGCTAGAGATGCAGGTGTCATTGGATAGCTAGCAAGAACTTGAACGACTGTTATCCAGTTAGCTAGCATATCTCTTTCGCTTTCGCAAATTCACTCTGGCTATCTAGCTAGCTACTCTGATTTCGGAGCAGAATAACTGATGAATTTACGAACGCGCAACCCCCGCTGAATATGACCAGTGTCAGTAAACATAGGCAAAAAATTGTAGAGTTAGTCACGAACGCTCTAAATAACATGTAAACAGCCTAACCAACTCTGCTAGGGTGAGTAAAATGGTCAGAGTGAGGTGCTCTCTCTTTGTGTCTGGAAGTTGGCTAGCTAGCAAGCTAGCCAACTTTAGCCAGTTAGCTTGGGTGCTTGGTTGGGACAGGTATGCATTGGCAGGCAAGTTGCAGAAGGACGACTAGGCTCCAATTCCCCATCGTTTACCAGTGCAATTTTGACGGCCAACTAGCTGAAAAAGTTTGAGAGGGTTTATCTAATGTTACTTTGTTAGATTTTAGCACATCTTCCTCTGGCTAGCATTAGTTGCTGATCTTGTTGTTGTTGATGTGCATAACTGAGGGAGAAATAGCCTACCTTTTCATGGTTGTTTGACCAATAGGACTGTAAAGATCCCAAATGCAAGAGACACCCGTGGTATTTGCAGAAATCCATTCAGGTGTATTTTGTGGCTTTTGGCGAATGTGTTCTAATAAGCTAAAGTTGCGCTGTTGCAACTGCCTGTAAACACACAGTCCAGTTCAAAGTAAATGATGGCAGGCCTGTGTGGCAAATGGCTTGTTTGCATAAAGGCCTACTGTAGCTCTGATTGGCTATGGTGCAGCGGTCTGCGTAGACTGGACGAGGGATGTTTTTATTAGGTTTTATTATGTACTGCAATTGTCCAAACGCACAGCCGCTTCCCACTCTATATTGCTATAGAATTTTCACAAATGCCTTGGTATACGTAATTCCCAAACATTCTAGGAATTTATGAAGATGTGAAAATGACCATATCTAAGTGCTCGCTTGTCAGAAAATGGTTTTTAAAAAGTGTAATATTAAGCAGATTTCATGTTGCTAAAATGCTGTCAGTTCCACTTTAAAAGCTCATGCACACATAAGTCATACGCACATAAAACATGCATACTGTTGTGCACAAATCATATGGATTGTCATGTTGAATGTGGTATAGTCTTAGGTTTTAGGTGTCTCTGGTGTCTGCCTGCATCTCTCTCTGTCTCTCACAGCTCCCCACGATCTCAGAGACTATGTCTAAAATAGGACCCATGCATCGCTAAAAGTGCAAACATGTAGTTAAGTCTAAATGTATCTGAGTGCATTTGCGTGGGCGGCACGTTTTATTACAAGAAAAAAATGAAAGCATGGATTTGGGGAAAATGCCTGTTTTCCAGAGGAGGGTAATGACAGACCGCTCAGCTAAAAGTGGGGGGAGCTGTCACCCGCGTCGCAAGCCAACCTCCGTGCCAGCCAAATCTTCTTGGTCAGATATATGAGCCACGTAACATTACTTCTTGGTCAGATGTTTTTAGCCACGTAACAAAAGCTGTAACAAACTTTTTTACGTGCAATTACAGACATTCAGGATTGTTTGCATTTAAGCACTTGCGAAGGGTGCATTTTGGGGGACTCATACCATTTGACTGCTCTGCACTTTGTCTTTCCTTTCTTACTATTCCAGGCCTGGAAATGGCCTTTTTACACTGTGATGATGGCAGGAGCGTGACAAATGGCTTGACTGCGACATTTAGCCTATGCGTGCAGTAAAGAGGAAAGGCAGGAGAAAATACATTGTGCATACATTGGCATGGTTTAGTACACAATGTGCTGTGTGAGGTGAAACCTGTTTCCTGTGTCTTTTGTCTATTCATGCTGAGGGGTTTGGCCCCCTACATATGTGCTACATATCCCCACTGGATGGACAGGGGGACACATTTTTAACAAGTATTTCTTTATTTCACTTCTCTTTTTTGTCTTTGATTTTCTAGTTTTTTTATTCGCTTTGGCTTTTTGGGCCTTTTTGTGTGGCTTTTATAATTGGGCCTTTCTGCACAGGTGGCAAGGCAGGTCGTGACTGTGACAAACCTGGAAGTCCCTCAGAGGTATTTGCCTGTTGTCATTGTACTCAGCGTAAGGAAATACATTACAATCAAACACCAACCTTAGGGACTGTGAGAACCAATACCAACGGCTCTTATCAATCTTTCGTCAGTTTTGTTATTTCATTTATTCATCTTTTGACCTTGGCACCAAGGGGTATTAAGTGCAGTTGTTAATCAAACAAAAGATGAATATGCAGTCATACAACACCATTCATACCAGGAAGGAGCGTGGCTCAGTAAATCATTGCTGATTCTTTTAGAAATAGAACATTTGGTTTAACTCGCAAAGTTAAAGATTTATTGTTTCCTACTTCACTAAAATGATTTAGGTAAAGCAGCATTCAGTATGTGCTTCACTTAGTGAGTCTAGGTTGATATGAGTACTGTCATTCACCTGGCTGCTGCCCTCATGAGTGTGTTCATTTTGCTGGTTATTTTGGTGAAGTTTACATTCTTTGTGCATGTCACCGCATGGTGGGAGGAGGATCTGAATGTGGACTGTCCATCAACCTACCAACACCAACCACACCCCCTGTCTATGTCCTCATATGACCCAATGACCACACGTTGTCATCTTCACAATTACACACTAGCACGCTCGCACACACGTATGTACACACAAACACACACACACACACACACACACACACACACACACACACAGACACTAGCAAAAACCCATCAAAGTCAAATGCTACAGACCTCACACCATGCCACAAGGGACCTCACACACACACATGCATGCACACCCACCCACAACCTCACACACCCTCTCTGAAAGAGTCACAATGTAACACACACCCACTTACCCCACAGCAGTTGTCCACGTCAGTCCAGCAGAAGTCATGTGAACTCTGAATCCAGTCCAGTGTAGGGAAGACCGGGGTTGGTTGTCACATGGGTTGGTTGTCACAGTGCTGTGTAATAAATGTAAAGATAAAAATGTGTGTCCTTTATAGAAGAGGTCATCCATGTGGTCAATATAGGTCAAGATCACAAAACAAATTTAGAGGAATATTAGCATTTTTTATGGGTGAAAGTAAATATTTATATGCTTGTTATTTCTTTAATAAATACAGTAGTTGTATGATGAGAGTAGCCATAAACAATTACTTTTATCGAAAAGAGTAAAGGGAGAGCTTTATTTCATGTCTATTTGTGAGTTCCTAGGTCAAGTCATGTGGTAACTAGCATCTTAGTTAGCATTAGGGGGAGTGGTTGGGGATGGTTGTCACATTGATGTTGGTGTTGCTTGTTACAATCTGACAATCATCCCCATTGTAACAATGAACCAAGTAAGCTAAATGACGTTGAAAAGACGCCTAGAATACTTATTTTCCGGACGTTGAAAAGACGTCTATGTTTCACAAGTTTGGACAGCACAGTACAGCACAGTACAGTACAGTCAGTACAGAGTACAGTAAAGTGTACAGTACATTGCAGTACAGTACAGTGCAGTAAAGTACAGTTGAATTCAGTAGAGTATAGTGCAGTAGAGCAGAGTAGAGTGCAATACATTGTCCTCTACCCTACTGTGCTGTACTCTACTCTACTGTACTGAACTGAACTATACTCTACTTTACTTTACTGTATCATACTGTGCTGTACTGTACCATTATCTGTACTGAACTAAACTATACTCTACTTTACTTTACTTTACTGTACTTTACTGAACTCTACGGTATATCCAAACTTGTGAAACATAGACATCTATGATTGATTCAGATTTGGTTCGGTCCGGACCTGCTTGTCAAAACTGTGAGTCATGCGACCCTTCTGAGAGTGAGCAACATACACACACACACACGCGCGAACATGCGCGCACACACACACTCCTGCTCCTGTTTGAAAAAGTATTCCTTGTTCCCCCCCCCCAAAAAAAAATGGTTAACACAAATGTTTTCACTTTATCAAAACATTTAATTTCCATCCAAATATCAGATGGTTACTGTTGTTTGTTTTATTAAGCACTGATATGACGATTTGAGTGGCGTTAGAACTGCATCAAAGCAAATATTCAACTAAGTTGAATTTATTTGTACTTATGTATTTTTATGATGTTAGATAAAAATACTATTCTGTCACGAGTTGCTAAGCCAGAACCCAGAAGCAGACCAGGACAAGGTAAGTTGAAACGAAGGTGAGTGTTTATTACAAATTCAAGAGTGATGCTGAATAATCCAGGGAACAGAGCGGGCGGCGTTGATTAGTTGTTGGGGGTGCAGTGGTTGATCCCATCCTGGGTCGGCAGCCGCCGACCACCAGGCAGAGGTTGGATGAAGGTTCCGGACGGGTGACTGCAGATGGAACAAAACGGGGGTAAGTAAGCAACAAACCAACAAGGTGCAAAAACAACAAAACTAACGCTAGGCTCTAAGACTGATACTCTGGTAAACCTACTGTTCATGGCTAACCGATCCGGCAGGGAATGGATGTTAGGCCAGAGCCTAAGAAGGGTGATGATCAGGACCAGGTGTGCAGATTGCTGATGGGATGCAGGTGCGGAAATCAAGAGAGCTCCCCGGAGCGTTCCCCGAACCCTCGGGAAACTGGAGATCACGAACAGAAAAACTAGTCACCAGACAGGACCCGACTCAGACTGCCGGGATCGTTACAGTACCCCCTCCGACGAACGCCACCGGGCGGACTCCCCGGAGCGCCAGGATGGAGGCGGTAGAAGTCACTGATGAGGTCAGCATCTAGGACCTGTCGCCGCGGAATCCAACTCCTCTCTTCAGGACCATACCCCTCCCAGTCCACGAGATACTGGAAACCCCGGCCCCGCCGTCTGGAATCCATGATGCGACGCACCGTGTAGGCAGGACCACCTCCGATCATCCGAGGAGGAGGAGGAGGAGGCGGAGGAGGCAACAGAGGACTGAGGAAAACAGGCTTGAGGCAGGAGACATGAAAGGTGGGATGGACTCTGAGCGTCCTCGGGAGTTTGAGTCGAACTGCCACCGGATTGATCACCTTCTCCACCACAAACGGACCAATGAACTTCGGTAACAACTTCCTAGACTCAGTCCGTAACGGAAGATCCCGTGTGGCCAACCAGACCCTATCTCCGATGGAATAGGTGGGAGCGGGGATCCGGCGACGATTCGCCTGGAGCTGATACCGGTCCGAAACTCTAAGGAGTGCCTTTCTGGCCCGATGCCAGGTCCGGTGGCAACGACGAATATGGGCCTGAACAGAAGGCACTGAGAGCTCCTTCTCCTGAGAAGGGAACAGGGGAGGTTGGTAGCCATACAGGCACTGGAAGGGAGACATCCCAGTGGCAGATGTAGGGGAGAGTATTGTGGGCATACTCAACCCAAGGCAACTGAGAGACCCAGGAGGTGGGGTTGGAAGAGACCAGGCAGCGTAGCGTGGATTCCATCCTCTGGTTGGCTCTCTCCGCCTGACCATTGGATTGGGGGTGAAAACCAGATGTGAGACTGACTGTAGCTCCAATGGCCAAACAGAAGGACTTCCAGACAGCAGAGGTAAACTGAGGGCCACGGTCGGAAACGATATCACTGGGCAAACCGTGGACCCTGAAAACCTCCCTAACCAGGATCTCGGACGTCTCCGAGGCAGAGGGAAGCTTGGCAATTGGCACAAAGTGGGCGAACTTGCTGAATCTGTCCACGATAGTCAGAACGACCGTGTTCCCCTCAGAAGCGGGCAACCCAGTGACGAAGTCCAGGGCCAGATGCGACCATGGTCGCCGGGGAATAGGAAGGGGGTGAAGTAGTCCAGAGCTGGGCCGATTGGTACTCTTATTCTGCGCACACACTGGACAGGCAGCAACAAAACCCCGAGTATCCTCGGCCATGGCAGGCCACCAAAAACGTCTGCGAAGAAACGCCATTGTCCGAGCCACGCCAGGGTGACAAGCCATCTTGCTGGCGTGGGACCATTTGAGGACAGCAGGACGAACCGACTCAGGCACAAACAACCGACCGGGTGGACCGTTACCGGGACCGGGCTGAGTCCGAAGGGCCGCCAGCACCTCCTCCTCAATCTTCCACATAACTGCTCCCACGACGCAGTTCCGGGGGAGAATTGTCTCGGTCTTGGACCCACTCTCCTCCGTCTTGGAGAACATCCGGGACAAGGCGTCCGCCTTGCCGTTCTTAGATCCAGGTCGGAACGTCAGGGAAAACTTGAATCGTCCGAAAACAACGCCCACCTGGCCTGACGGGGAGTTGAGACGTTTAGCCGATTGCACGTAAGCAAGATTCTTGTGGTCAGTCCAGACAATAAACGGTTGCTCCGCCCCCTCCAACCAGTGGCGCCACTCCTCCAAGGCAAGTTTCACCGCGAGAAGCTCCCGGTTACCCACATCGTAATTCCTCTCCGCAGGCGAAAGGCGACGAGAGTAGTAGGCGCAGGGATGGAGTTTACTGTCCGTGGAGCATCGCTGCGACAGGATGGCGCCAACTCCCACATCAGACGCGTCCACTTCAACGACGAACTGACGGGCCGTGTCCGGTTGAGAGAGAATCGGTGCGTTGGTGAATCGCCTCTTCAAATCCAGAAACGCTCGATCCGCCTCCGGATTCCACTTGAAGGTCCTGATACTGGAAGTCAAGGCAGTTAACGGAGCGGCCACACGGCTGTAATCCCGGATGAATCTGCGGTAGAAATTCGCAAACCCCAAAAATCTCTGGAGCTGCAATCTCGTACCGGGCTGGGCCCATTCCAGAACCGCTCTAACCTTCTCCTGGTCCATCCTAATCTCTCCCCTGGAGATGATGTACCCGAGAAAGGATGTCGTGTGGGCGTGAAACTCGCACTTCTCGGCCTTCACGAACAGGCGATTCTCCAACAATCGCTGCAGAACCTGCCGGACATGCTGGACGTGGTCGGAAGGTTCCTTCGAGAAGATCAGAATGTCATCCAGGTAAACAAACACAAAGAGACCGATCATATCTCTCAGGACGTCGTTCACCATACTCTGGAATACCGCTGGAGCATTGGTCAGTCCAAACGGCATCACCTGATACTCGAAGTGACCCATCGGTGTATTGAAACCCGTCAACCACTCGTCCCCCTCTCTGATCCGGACCATGTGATACGCATTGCGTAGGTCTAGCTTGGTGAACACCGTAGCACCCTGTAAGGAGTCGAAGGCAGAACTCATCAAGGGCAGGGGATACTTGTTCTTGACCGTGATGTCATTCAACCCCCGATAATCAATACACGGTCGAAGAGAGCCATCCTTCTTACCCACAAAGAAGAATCCTGCCCCCAGGGGTGATGACGAGGGACGAACGAGACCAGCAGCTAGGGACTCCTTGATGTAGGTCTCCAAAGCCTCACGTTCAGGTCGGGAGATACTGTATAACCTTCCCTTGGGGTAGACAGCTCCAGGGAACAGGTTGATGGCACAATCATATGGTCGGTGGGGAGGGAGTGACAGAGCCTTCTGCTTACTGAACACTTCCCCCAAATCGTGATATGTCTCGGGAACCAGGGACAAATCTGGGGGTTTAGCCTCAATCACCTGACTGGGAACCGAATGGGGGCAGGCAGTCTTGAGACAGTTAGCATGACAATCAAGGCTCCAACTCGTTACCTTGCCCGTCACCCAATCGAACGTGGGATTGTGTTCCTTCAGCCAGGGGTATCCAAGGACCAGAGGAACATGGGAAGACGGCAGAATGAAGAATGAAATCATCTCAGAATGATTCCCCGACAACCGCATCTTAACCGGTTCAGTCCTCATCGTGATACGTGCCAGACTACTGCCGTTCAGAGTGGTAGCTTCAATGGCTTCCGGCAATTGCTCCTTGGAAAGCCCCAGCTGTTCCACCAACTCGGCATCTAGAAAGCTTCCATCGGCACCTGAATCGATAAAGCGTTAATCGCTAAGCTCTGATTCCTGTTCATAAGGGTAGCCGGGAAACGGGGTCTGACAGAGGTATTGAGAGGTCGAAACTGGCTCGCTAAAAGTCCTCCCAACTTTAGCGAGCCGCGCAGTTTGACGACCCGACTGGAACCTGAGAAGCTGATCGGTTGGACGGATCCCATTGCTTCTCCCTCCTTCGCTCTCGGACTCGATTATCCACCCGAATAGACAAGGCTACCAAGCTGTCCAGGTCACTAGGCTCCGGATAGGAGATCAACTCATCCTTGAGCTGCTCCGACAGACCCTGGTAAAAGGCCGCTTGCAGAGCCTCCTCATTCCACCCACTCTCCACAGCCAACGTCTTGAACTCGATCACGAAGTCGGCCACGCTGCGAGTTCCTTGGCGAAGCGAAACAGGCGCCTAGCTGCGTCCCTCCCTCGGACGGAATGGTCGAAGAGCTTCCTCATCTCGGCCGTGAACCCCTGGTATGAAGCCATGCAGGGATCCTGTCGTTCCCAAACGGCTGAAGCCCACTCCAGCGCTCGACCACGCAGCAACTCAATCACAAAGGCTATCCTAGCCTTGTCTGTGGCATAAGAGTAGGGCTGTAGATCGAACACTAATCCACACTGCATAAGGAAGGAACGGCATCTTCCCAGCTCCCCCTCATATTTATCCGGCGTCGGAACCTTGGGCTCACGGAAGGACACAGCTTCAGAAGCGGCAGGCGAGATGGGTGAAACCGGTAGTGGATCCTCCACCGGACACTTGCGTTGGTTCTGGACCTCCGTCAGACCGGTAGAAAGGTTCCGAACTGACAACGCGATCTCCTGTAGTACCGTGCTATGATGGCCCAACATCTTCTCCTGCTGGGTAATGGCATGGCGAACAGAGTCCAGGTCCGCTGGGTTCATTACTGGCCGGATCGTTCTGTCACGAGTTGCTAAGCCAGAACCCAGAAGCAGACCAGGACAAGGTAAGTTGAAACGAAGGTGAGTGTTTATTACAAATTCAAGAGTGATGCTGAATAATCCAGGGAACAGAGCGGGCGGCGTTGATTAGTTGTTGGGGGTGCAGTGGTTGATCCCATCCTGGGTCGGCAGCCGCCGACCACCAGGCAGAGGTTGGATGAAGGTTCCGGACGGGTGACTGCAGATGGAACAAAACGGGGGGTAAGTAAGCAACAAACCAACAAGGTGCAAAAACAACAAAACTAACGCTAGGCTCTAAGACTGATACTCTGGTAAACCTACTGTTCATGGCTAACGATCCGGCAGGGAATGGATGTTAGGCCAGAGCCTAAGAAGGGTGATGATCAGGACCAGGTGTGCAGATTGCTGATGGGATGCAGGTGCGGAAATCAAGAGAGCTCCCCGGAGCGTTCCCGAACCCTCGGGAAACTGGAGATCACGAACAGAAAAACTAGTCACCAGACAGGACCCGACTCAGACTGCCGGGATCGTTACATATTCAATAAATAAATGTTTTACTTTTTTATTTTTGATAAAGGCTTTACTTTTTCTAGGCCCGAGACGAAGTCCTCCAAACACTGGCTTCGAGGGTATTATCACTTTTATACAACGGGTTACCAACATATTCAAATAATGATTTACATATTTCCATTAAAAACATTATTTTGATGAATTTATTCATACTATTTCATCCTTCCATCCTTCATCCTTTCATCCGGCAGGTTGTTTGTTCTGTCGTTTCGGTTGCCAGAGACGCGACCCAGTCGTTAAGTCTTTTTATTCTGTATCTATAGATGCGAGTCAGTCGTTCGTTCTAAATGTTCTATTGCCATACTGGCTGGCAGCGTTCTTATCCCTTGTTTGCTAGCTAGCCAACTACAGCTAACTTACAGTCACGTCAAACAGTGCAGCCAGAATAAAAACAAAGTATCTGCATTTGCATTTGTTTAAGCTGTTTTCTAGTGACATTTATTTAGATACATCCATAACAATGAGCTAATGATGCACGATTTCACCTGGCATAGAGCATGTGCTCTCTCGTCAGGACACTGTTGTTCAGAGGAGCTAGCCAACAACACAGCTAACACAATAACGTCAAACTGAAGCTGTAAAGACTGCAAACTAGCTGCACTTCATTTAGTCTTTTACCTGTTTTCTATTGATATTTCTTTGTATACAGTATATCCATGAACATTATGCTGATTCATGATTTTGACTGGCTGAGAAAAGTTGCCTGCCTGTCTGTCTCATCCCGACTCCCAACACGTTCATTACTATGCGACAGCTGGAGATCAAATTTGAATATTGAAATGGTGCAAATGTCGGAGAGACAGACAGCAAGTTTTATACAAATCTCTGCTGTTGAAAACTAAATGTTAGTCTGAAAGAAATGTGAGATAATGTCTAGGTGCTTTTTATAGTGGAGATCAAGATTATAAATTGCCTGGCTGTGCTGATGAGACAGTGGATTGCGCAGTCAGATGGAACAGAGTAAATAGGCATTTTAACGTCATAGATTTAGCTGGTGGTAATTTGTGGAATAGACACCGGCTGGAATGCGGTTTTAACCAATCAGCATTCAGGATTAGACCCAAAAGTTGTATAATGTGTGACAACCAACCCCAGGATGGGGCTGGTTGTCTTAAGTGGACAGAATGTGTTTAATGGCTTATAACTCGATGTTGGAATAAGATATGAGGATAAAAAGGGCCCCTATTTCAACCTAAGATCTTCTTCTCCTAATATTGAAAATAGATATACTGGTACTGAGAAATACACTAATTAGTAAAAAGAGTGACAACCAATCCCGGTCTCCCCTATGTGTATGTATATGTTCCCTAAAATAATATTGCTACAAGGCAACTATTTTAATGCATGGGTAAATTAAACCATTATTTATTATTATTAAAAAAGAAAAAAAAAAGATATTGTAAAGTGGTTATCCCACTGGCTATAGGGTGAATGCACCTATTTGTAAGTCACTCTGGATAAGAGCGTCTGCTAAATGACGTAAATGTAAATGTAATATGAAGAAGTGCATACAGTATAACACAATGCATAGGATATTTATGTCATGAGGCTAAAATGTGAACACTGCACAACGCTTGATGACAATGGTAGTTTAAAATTGCCATATTTGTGCCAATTGGCACCCCTCCATTGGCGTTGTTTTCTCGCTTCTGTGGAAACCAATGACCCAGTGCACAGATAGAGCCCCTGTGTGGCAGAGGCTCTGACCTGTAAATAGGACCTGAGTTAAAGGTCCTATAAACACCTGATCGTTATAACTGCTATATAACAGCACTGACAATAACATCATTGGCTGTTAAGAGTGGTATCCCGGAAAGCATCCAAATCTACCTTACAAGATAAAGTACCAGTCAAAAGTTTGGACACACCTACTCATTCAAGTGTTTGTTTAAAAAAAAAAAAAAAAAATCTACATTGTAGAATAATAGTGAAGACATCAAAACTATGAAATAACACATATGGAATCATGTAGTAACCAAAAAAGTGTTAAAGATATTTAATATTTCAGATTCTTCAAAGTAGCCACCCTTTGTCGTCATGACAGCTTTGCAGACTCTTGGCATTCTCTCAACCAGCTTCATGAGGTAGTCACCTGGGATGCATTTCAATTAACAGGTGTTTATTTCCTTTCCTTTGAGCCAATCAGTTGTGTTGTGACAAGGTAGGGTGGTATACAGAAGATAGCCCTATTTGGTAAAAGTCCAAGTCCATATTATGGCAAGAACAGCTCAAATAAGCAAAGAGAAACGACAGTCAATCGTTACTTTAAGACATGAAGGTCAGTCAATCCGGAAATGTTCAACAACTTGGAAAGTTTCTTTAAGTGCAGTCGCAAAAACCATCAAGCACTATGATGAAACTGGCTCTCCTGAGGACCGCCACAGGAAAGGAAGACCCAGAGTTACCTCTGCTGCAGAGGATAAGTTCATTAGAGTTAACTGCACCTCAGATTGCAGCCCAAATAAATACTTCACAGAGTTCAAGTAACAGACACATCTCAACATCAACTGTTCAGAGGAGACTGCATGAATTAGGCCTTCATGGTTGAATTGCTGCAAGGAAACCCCTACTAAAGGGCACCAATAATAAGAATTGCTTGGGCCAAGAAAAACGAGCAATTGACATTAGACTGGTGGAAACCTGTCCTTTGATCTGATGAGTCCAAATTTTAGATTTTTGGTTCCAACCGCCATGTGAGATGCAGAGTAGGTGAACGGATGATCTCCGCATGTGTGGTTCCCACCGTGAAGCATGGAGGAGGAGGTGTGATGTTGTGGGGGGTGTGGGGGTGCTTTGCTGGTGACACTGTCTGTGATTTATTTAGAATTCAAGGCACACTTAACCAGCATGGCTAACACATCATTATGCAGCGATACGCCATCCCATCTGGTTTGCACTTAGTGGAACTATAATTTGTTTTTCAACAGGACATTGACCCAAAACACACCTCCAGGCTGTGTAAGGGCTATTTGACAAAGGAGAGTGATGGAGTGCTGCATCAGATGACCTGGCCTCCACAATCACCCGACCTCAACCCAATCGAGATGGTTTGGGGTGAGCTGGACCGTAGAGTGACGGAAAAGCAGCCAACAAGTGCTCAGCATATGTCAAATCAAATCAAATCAAATGTTATTGGTCACATACACGTGTTTAGCAGAAGTTATTACGGGTGTAGCGAAATGCTTGTGTTTCTAGCACTGACAGTGCAGTAATATCTAATAAGTGTTATCTAACAATTTCACAACTACTGACGTCATCAGAGTGTGCAGCTGAACATTGTATGCTGGAAAACACTCCGTTTTTTTGTTGTTGATTAAAACAAAAACGCTATTCATAAATATGAATACGGAACTTGTTTTTGCGTCGATTCCACGTTGCGGTTAGCATTTAACAGCTAGGACTGCTATTTCTTGTCCCGGAATCCCGCTTAAGAGGCAGGATGAAGCCTGCTTGACAGAGACGCTAAGCTGCTAGCCATCAAGCTAACGAAGTTGGTACCAGATGAGTTTTGCAATGGAGCCCTCTTTGTCTGGAGAACTAAATGAACGGTTCCAGCGCTGTAGGAGCTGTATACAGTGGGGAGAACAAGTATTTGATACACTGCTGATTTTGCAGGTTTTCCTACTTACAAAGCATGTAGAGGTCTGTAATTTTTATCATAGGTACACTTCAACTGTGAGAGACGGAATCTAAAACAAAAATCCAGAAAATCACATTGTATCATTTTTAAGTAATTAATTTGCATTTTATTGCATGACATAAGTATTTGATACATCAGAAAAGCAGAACATAATATTTGGTACAGAAACCTTTGTTTGCAATTACAGAGATCATACGTTTCCTGTAGGTCTTGACCAGGTTTGCACACACTGCAGCAGGGATTTTGGCCCACTCCTCCATACAGACCTTCTCCAGATCCTTCAGGTTTCGGGGCTGTCTCTGGGAAATACAGACTTTCAGCTCCCTCCAAATATGTTCTATTGGGTTCAGGTCTGGAGACTGGCTAGGCCACTCCAGGACCTTGAGATGCTTCTTACGGAGCCACTCCTTAGTTGCCCTGGCTGTGTGTTTCGGGTCGTTGTCATGCTGGAAGACCCATCTTCAATGCTCTTACTGAGGGAAGGAGGTTGTTGGCCAAGATCTCGCGATACATGGCCCCATCCATCCTCCCCTCAATACGGTGCAGTCGTCCTGTCCCCTTTGCAGAAAAGCATCCCAAAAGAATGATGTTTCCACCTCCATGCTTCACGGTTGGGATGGTGTTCTTGGGGTTGTACTCATCCTTCTTCTTCCTCCAAACACGGCGAGTGGAGTTTAGACCAAAAAGCTCTATTTTTGTCTCATCAGACCACATGACCTTCTCCCATTCCTCCTCTGGATCATCCAGATGGTCATTGGCAAACTTCAGATGGGCCTGGACATGTGCTGGCTTGAGCAGAGGGACCTTGCGTGCTCTGCAGGATTTTAATCCATGACGGCGTAGTGCGTTACTAATGGTTTTCTTTGAGACTGTGGTCCCAGCTCTCTTCAGGTCATTGACCAGGTCCTGCCGTGTAGTTCTAGGCTGATCCCTCACCTTCCTCATGATCATTGATGCCCCACAAGGTGAGATCTTGCATGGAGCCCCAGACCAAGGGTGATTGACCGTCATCTTGAACTTCTTCCATTTTCTAATAATTGCGCCAACAGTTGTTGCCTTCTCACCAAGCTGCTTGCCTATTGTCCTGTAGCCCATCCCAGCCTTGTGCAGGTCTACAATTTTATCCCTGATGTCCTTACACAGCTCTCTGGTCTTGGCCATTATGGAGAGGTTGGAGTCTGTTTGATTGAGTGTGTGGACAGGTATCTTTTATACAGGTATCAAGTTCAAACAGGTGCAGTTAATACAGGTAATGAGTGGAGAACAGGAGGGCTTCTTAAAGAAAAACTAACAGGTCTGTGAGAGCCGGAATTCTTACTGGTTCGTAGGTGATCAAATACTTATGTCATGCATTAAAATGCAAATTACTTACTTAAAAATCATACAATGTGATTTTCTGGATTTTTGTTTTAGATTCCGTCTCCCACAGTTGAAGTGTACCTATGATACAAAATACAGACCTCTACATCGTTTGTAAGTAGGAAAAGCTGCAAAATCGGCAGTGTATCAAAAACTTGTTCTCCCCACTGTATATTACACTTTGTTTCGGGACAAACCGGATCACTCGGAGTTCCAATGTGGCAATTGTTTACTTGCCGAGGATTATAGGCTTGAGGTGGCTTCCTTGATCACGCAGATCGCCAGCCTACGTAAGAAACTGGGGAAAACGCAGAGTGGAATGTTTAAATTTTCTACGCCGGTGGCTGGACGGCATTCGCGCTTGTTGGATGCATCTCCACCTTGTCGTTTGTCGTTATCCGACTGGCCGGTGTTGCCCGGAGCTCCCCCATCTGATAGCGCCGTCGAAGGACCACAGCATGAGAAGAAAGGCAATCACCGATGGTCGCATGTCACGAGCCTCTGAAGCCGAAGACAGTGACCTCCTGCAAAGCAGTCTACACTCCCAACGAGAGGCCCAGAGCGGATACAAACAATGAATTGTTTCGCCGTCCTGGAGCCTGATCTTCCTGCACCTTCATCGCTGGGGGTGCCTGTGTCTGCGGCCGCAGTGCCTACTACTACGATTTCGAAGTCAACGTCGGCAACCTTCTGTCCCTGCTTTGGATTGAGCGGAGCTTCTCCATCTGTCGGAGGCCTGCATCCTGTGAAGCGTGGGAGTGGGCGGATTTCCTCGTCCTTCTCACCAGTCGTGATTTTGGGCAGCTCTATGGTAAGAAATGTGACCGTTCCTGGTGCAAAAACAATGTCCTATCCAGGAGCTCGAGTAAATGACATTACTAGGCTGCTCCCAAATGTACTAAGTCAGGACATGGAAATCGATTCTATCATAGTCCATGTGGGTTTTAATGACATTATGAAGGGCAGCTCTGAACAGTTGAAACTGGATTTTAAAGAACTGATTGACTCTCTGCTAGACACTAACAAAAAACCCATCATATCTGGCCCTGTGCCCTCTCTGAATCATGGCTATGAACGCTTTAGCAGGATTCTTGCTATTCACAACTGGCTACGTGATTATTGCAGCTCAATTGGTATAACCTTTGTTGACAATTTCGATACCCTTTGGAAACAAAACATGTTTTATAAGGAGGATGGGATCCACTAAAATAATTTGGGTTCCTGGATCCTTCACAGCATTATAATGCTGCGTTGAGACAATGACTTAGCAATGACCCAAGCCCAGCTCAGCTAATCCCTACCATTGTGACGCAGAGTTGTCAAAATGCTTCAGCAAATGTACATTACACCACGTCCCTCTAACTGCCCTGAATTGCTCTGCTGATCCTATATTGTATGCAGTAATCATGTGCCTAAGAACCAGATGTATACTGTTAACACTGAGCCGGTGTGCCCGAGGAGGAAGTCCACTGTGTGCAGCTTACCCTGCACTAACATAAAGAACATGAGCACATATACTGCTGCTAAGCTTCCCAGTAAAGCAATAAAAACAGTAAGCATCCCAGAAGAGAAGTGCTCAAAATAGCCCATGTTAACATATGTAGCTTAAGAAACAAGGTTTATGAAATCAATAATTTGCTAGTAACAGATGACATTCATATTCTGAAACTCACTTAGATAATACATTTGATGATACAGTGGTAGCAATACAAGGTTATAACATTTGCCGAAAAAATTTAAATGCCAATGGTGGAAGTGTTGCTGTTTATATTCAGAACCACATTCCTGTGAAGATTAGAGAGGATCTCATGTTAAATACTGTTGAAGTAATATGGCTACAGGTTCATCTGCCTCACCTAAAGCCCATTCTGGTGGGAAGCCGCTATAGACCACCAAGTGCTAACAGTAACTACATTGATAACATGTGTGAAATGCTTGATAATGTATGCGGTATCAATAGAGAGGTATACTTTCTGGGTGATTTAAATATTGACTGGCTTTCATCAGGCTGCCCACTCAAGAGAAAGCTTCAAACTGTAACCAGTGCCTGTAACCTGGTTCAGGTTATCAGTCAACCTACCAGGGTGGTTACAAACAGTACAGGAATTAAATAATCAACATGTATTGATCATATCTTTACTAATGCTGCAGAGATTTGTTTGAAAGCAATATCCAAATCCATTGGATGTAGTGATCACAATAGAGTAGCCATATCTAGGAAAACCAAAGTTCCAAAGGCTGGGCCTAATATTGTGTATAAGAGGTCATACAATAAGTTTTGTAGTGATTCCTATGTTGTTGATGTAAAGAATATATGTTGGTCCGTGGTGTGTAATGAGGAGCAAACAGACAACACATTTATGAAATTGCTTATTCCAGTTACTAATAAGCATGCACCCATTAAGAAAATGACTGTAAAAACTGTTAAATCCCTGTGGATTAATGAGGAATTTAAAAATTGTATGGAGGGATGAGGCAAAAGGAATGGCAAATAAGTCTGGCTGCACAACCTATTGGCAAACGTATTGCAAATTGAGAAATCATGTGACTAAACTGAATAAAAAGAAGAAGAAATTCCACTATGAAACAAAGATAAATGACATAAAGAATGATAGTAAAAAGCTTTGGAGCACCTTAAATTAAATGTTGGGGGAAAAAAGGCAAACTCAGCTCAATCATTAATTGAATCAGATGGCTCATTCATCACAAAACCAACTGATATTGCCAACTACTTTAATGATTTTTTCATTGGCAAATTGAGGTGACTAAACTGCTTGAAGTAACCCTGGATTGTAAACTATCATGGTCAAAACATATTGATACAACAGTAGCTAAGATGGGGAGAAGTATGTCCATAACAAAGCGCTGCTCTACCTTCTTATCAGCACTATCAACAAGGCAGGTCCTACAGGCCCTAGTTTTGTCACACCTGGACTACTGCTCAGTCGTGTGGCCAGGTGCCACAAAAAAGGACTTAGGAAAATTGCAATTGGTTCAGAACAGGGCAGCACGGCTGGCCCTTGGATGTACACAGAGAGCTAATATTAATAATATGCATGTTGATCTCTCCTTGCTCAAAGTGGAGGAGAGATTGACTTCATCACTACTTGTGTTTATGAGAGGTGTTGACATGTTGGGTGCACCGGGTTGTCTGTTTGAGCCACTGGCGCACAGCTCGGTCACCCATGCATACCCCACAAGACATGCCACCAGAGGTCTCTTCACAGTCCCCAAGTCCAGAACAGACTATGGGAGGCGCACAGTACTACATAGAACCATGACTGCATGGAACTCTATTCCACATCAAGTAACTGATGCAAATGTGGTCCTCTGTAGCTTAGCTGGTAGAGCACGGCGCTTGTAACGCCAAGGTAGTGGGTTCGATCCCCGGGACCACCCATACACAAAAAAAATGTATGCACGCATGACTGTAAGTCGCTTTGGATAAAAGAGTCTGCTAAATGGCATATTATATTATTATAAGTAAAATTAGATTTAAAAACAGATTAAAAAAACACCTTATGGAACAGCAGGGACTGTGAAGCTACACAAACATAGGTGCAGAACCATGCATACACACACACGATAACATACGCGTGTGTGTATGCATGGTTCTGTAGCTCAGCTGGTAGAGCACGGCGCTTGTAACGCCAAGGTAGTAGGTTCGATCCCCGGGACCACCCATACACAAAAACAAAACAAAAATGTATGCACGCATGACTGTAAGTCGCTTTGGATAAAAGCGTCTGCTAAATGGCATATTATTATTATTATATACGCACTATACAAAAAAAAAAAAAGGTATGCACTCACTAACTGTAAGTCGCTCTGGATAAGAGCGTTTGCTAAATGACTAAAATGTAAATGTAAATGTACACATGGATTTCTGTACTGTAGATATGTGGTAGTGCTGGAGTAGGGGCCTGAGGGCACACAGTGTGTTGTGAAATCTGTGAATGTATTGTAATGTTTTAAAAATGGTATGAACAGCCTTAATTTTGCTGGACCCCAGGAAGAGTAGATCTTCTCTAGATCTAATCGGGATCCATAATAAATACAAATACAAATACAACATATACCCAATACACACACATCTAAGTAAAGCAATGGAATTAAGAATATATAAATAAATATATGGACGAGCAATGTCAGAGCGGCATAGACTAAGATACAGTAGAATAGTATAGAATAAAGTATATGAGATGACTAATGCAAGATATGTAAACATTAATAAAATGAGTAGTTTTCCATTTATTAAAGTGGCCAGTGATTTCTAATCTATGTATACAGGCAGCAGCCTATAATGTGCTAGTGAAGGCTATTTAACAATCTGATGGGCTTGAGATAGAAGCTGTTTTTCAGTCTCTCGGTCCCAGCTTTGATGCACCTGTACTGACCTCGCCTTCTGGATGATAGCTGTGTGAACAGGCAGTGGCTCGTGTGGTCGTTGTCCTTGATGATCTTTTTGGCCTTCCTGTGACATCGGGTGCTGTAGGTATGTGGGATCTCCTTTAAGAGTGCTGGAAAAGCATTCCTCATGAAGCTGGTTGAGAGAATGCCAAGAGTGTGCAAAGCTGTCATCAAGGCAAAGGGTGGCTACTTTGAAGAATATAAAATATAAAAAATACATTTTGATTTGTTTAACACTTTTTTGGTTACATGATTCCATATGTGTTATTTCATAGTTTTGATGTCTTCACTATTATTCTACAATGTAGAAAATAGTAAAAATATAGAAAAACCCTTGAATGAGTAGGTGTGTCCAAACTTTTGACTGGTATTGGATTCTTGGTATGTCCGCCAAGAGTCCAAAACTAAGTCCCATATTGGTTTCTCATATACAATTACAAAAGATTCCAGGTGGCACCTACATTTTAGGATCAGACTGGCCTAATTTCTTTAATAAGTTCCTATGGATTGGTTGGTGTCATGCAGCGTTTCACTACAGTCATAGAGTTTATGCCTTTATTGGCCGGTCCCTCTTGAGGTCACAACTAAGTGCATCACAGTGGGAACTATGGAGGCTACATCAACGACATTCAATGGGACCACAGCTCCTCCTACTGGTCCCGAGGTTAACTCTCTTCTGCAAAAAAAAGAAGAATGAACCTTTGGAACGTTAATTGATTTAGCATACGCTCTTATTCAGAGCGACTTACAGTTAGTGAGTGCATACATTTTCATACTGGCCCCCCGTGGGAAACGAACCCACAACCCTGGCGTTGCAAGCGCCATGCTCTACCAACTGAGCTACACGGGGCTACACAGTGGAATGTCGCGACAAGCTTATACTGGCAAATACCCAGAACTCATTGAAAACCACTGTTATGTTGTTTCGCTCCAATCATCTTAATCAAATCAAATCAAATCATATTTTATATGCCACATGCGCCGAATACAACAGGTGTAAACCTTACAATGCGTACTTACAATCCCTTAACCAACAATGCAGTTTTAAGAAACATAAGTGTTAAGTAAAAAATAGATGAGTAAAAATAGAAAAAGAAGAAAAATTGAAATAGAAAAAGAACAAATAATAAAGAGCAGCAGTAAAATAACAGTAGCGAGGCTATATACAGGGTGTACCGGTACAGAGTCAATGTGCAGGGGCACAGGTTAGTCGAGGTAATTGAGGTAATATGCACATGTGGGTGGAGGTAAAGTGACTATGCATAGATAATAAACAGAGAGTAGCAGCAGGCGGTGATGCAACCAGTGAGGATGCTCTCGATGGTGCAGCTGTAGAACTTTTTGAGGATCTGAGGACCCATGCCAAATCTTTTCAGTCTCCTGAGGGGGAATAGGCTTTGTTGTGCCCTCTTCACGACTGTCTTGGTGTGTTTGGACCATGATAGTTTGTTGGTGATGTGGACACCAACGAACTTGAAGCTCTCAACCTGCTCCACTACAGCCCTGTCGATGAGAATGGGGGCGTGCTCGGTCCTCCTTTTCCTGTAGTCCACAATCATCTCCTTTGTCTTGATCACATTGAGGGAGAGGTTTTTTTCCTGGTACCACACAGCCAGGTCTCTGACCTCCTCCCTATAGGCTGTCTCATCGTTGTCGCTGTTGTGTCGTCGGCAAACTTTATGATGGTGTTGGAGTCGTGCTTGGCCATGCAGTCATGGGTGAACAAGGAGTACAGGAGGGTACTGAGCACGCACCCCTGAGGGGCCCCCGTGTTGAGGATCAGCGTGGCAGATGTGTTGTTACCTACCCTTACCACCTGGGGATGGCCCGTCAGGAAGTCCAAGATCCATTTGCAGAGGGAGGTGTTTAGTCCCAGGGTCCTTAGCTTAGTGAAGAGATTTGGGGACACTTGGGTGTTGAACGCTGAGCTGTAGTCAATGAATAGTATTCTCACGTAGGTGTTCCTTTTGTCCAGGTGGGAAAGGGCAGTGTGGAGTGCAATAGAGATTGCATAATCTGTGTATCTGTTGGGGAGGTATACAAATTGGAGTGAGTCTAGGGTTTCTTGGATAATGGTGTCGATGTGAGCCATGACCAGCCTTTCAAAGCACTTCATGGCTACAGACGTGAGTGCTACGGGTCGGTAGTCATTTAGGCAGGTTCCCTTAGTGTTCTTGGGCACAGGGACTATGGTGGTCTGCTTGAAACATGTTGGTATTACAGACTCAGTCAGGGACAGGTTGAAAATGTCAGTGAAGACACTTGCCAGT
Organism: Coregonus clupeaformis; assembly: GCF_020615455.1. Lineage (NCBI taxonomy): Eukaryota > Metazoa > Chordata > Actinopteri > Salmoniformes > Salmonidae > Coregonus > Coregonus clupeaformis. Next base: position 76,705 of record NW_025534051.1, read on the forward strand.
TGGTCAGCGCATGCTCGGAGTACATGTCCTGGTAATTCGTCTGGCCCTGCGGCCTTGTGAATGTTGACCTGTTTACAGGTCTTCCACACATTGGCTACGGAGAGCGTGATCACAGTCGTCCAGAACACCAATAAGAAGAAGAGACTTGCTTGGGCCAAGAAACATGAGAAATTGACATTAGACAAGTGGAAATGTGTCCTTTGGTCTGGTTTCCAAATTTGAGATTTTTGGTTCCAACCGCCGTGGCTTTGTGAGACGCGATGTGGGTGAACGGATTATCTCCACATGTGTATTTCCCACCGTAAAGCATGGAGGAGGAGGTGTTATGGTGTGGGGGTGCTTTGCTAGTGACACTGTCTGTGATTTATTTAGAATTCAAGGCACACTTAACCAGCATGGCTACCACAGCATTCTGCAGTGATACGGCATCCCATCTGGTTGGGCTTAGTTCGACTATCATTTGTTTTTCAACAGGACAATGACCCAACACACCTCCAGGCTGTGTAAGGGCTATTTTACCAAGCAGGATAGTGATGGAGTGCTGCATCAGTTGACCTGGCCTCCACAATCCCCCGACAACCCAATGGAGATGGTTTGGGATGAGTCGGACCGCAGAGTGAAGGAAAAGCAGCCAACAAGTGCTCAGAATATGTGGGAACTCCTTCAAGACTGTTGAAAAAGCATTCTAGGTGAAACTGGTTGAGAGAATGCCAAGAGTGTGCAAAGCTGTCATCAAGGCAAAGGGTGGCTATTTGAAGAATCTCAAATCTCAAATATATTTTGATTTGTTTAACACTTTTTGGGATACTACATGATTCCATATGTGTTATTTCATAGTTTTGATGTCTTCACTATTATTCTACAATGTAGAAAATAGTAAAAATAAAGAAAAACCCTGGAATGAGTAGGTGTGTCCAAAGTTTTGACTGGTACTGTACATAAAACTTCCCCTACAGACAGATGATATGGTTGACGTGCATTCTGTATGTATATAAGATAACTAATAAGAACCATGAAGGCACACTTTTCGGTGGGCTTGTGAGAAAATGAGCGGCAACTGGAGGAGAGTCAAATCCCAGTGATTGAGTTTACAGTCCAGACAGGGAGATCAGAGGGGTAAAGGATGGGGGGGAAATCTGCAGAGATCCTGTGCATGCGGGAGTCGTCTGCAGGATTAGGGAGTACGAGCACACTTTCATCAGCAGGTAATCCAGCACAGGCTAGAGTTTCGTCCAAATAACTGACAAACCATTCACACAGACACAGTGGAGCTCCGCTTCAGTTTCCCAGAAGGAGAGAGCGGAGAGAGCAAAAGAGAGAGAGAGAGAGAGAGAGACAGAGAGAGAGAGAGACTAAGAGATATATACAATAAAATTTCCCTAGATCTCATGAAATCCACATAAGAACTTCTTTGGCATGTGTTTGTTAGTACAGATCAAGCATCTTACGCTTGTTCTTCAAGTTGGACCCATTAACCTATGAATTAAGTTTAAAAGCAGTAACCTTTTCTCAAACTGACTTTTTTGTCACTTGTCTGAGTGCAAGAGGAATTCAAGTAATTATTATCTGTCTTTCCAGTGGAACATGGAGTGACCAATGTGTTACACACCACAGATGGTCTAACTTGTATCACCTCAAGGCCGAGTTCCTCAGTGTGCAGAATCCCACAATAAATTTTTCCACAACCTTGAAATGTTCCCTTTCAGAGCTGTTTCTTCCCCAACCAGCCTCTATAATTAGCCAGAGCGGAACACTGCAGTTCCCTTATCAAATGTCTGGAGAGAACGTGAATGGAAAACTGAATGATCGGAAAATATTGGACATTTCTGAACTTGTCAATGTTTTCCCCGTTTTTTTTCTCCATTTGTCTTAAAACATGTGGGACATACATATCATAACCACCTGCAAGTCAAGAGGTCTTGTTGTGTCATTTGCTCTTTCTCACGATCACATGATTCAACCTCACCCTCATTGTGACTCTGGTTCAAATCATGGTAAACATCTGAGTTTGTCTTAACTTTTTGGTTCAAGAGGAAAATACCACATTTCCAAATATATTCCTTTCTAATATTAAAAAGGGTTAGTAGAAGCCTCTTATTTGCCAGTGAGGGGTGTTTAGACAGTGAATATAATTAAGGTCTGACTACCTCATTCATTCATTACATTCAACAGTCAGATTCCACGGGGGAGTGGAACCGATTCCTTCCCTGGGTGGAGTACGCTCAGAATTCATTGCATCACTCCTCCACCGGGCTGACTCCCTTCCAGTGTGCTCTGGGTTTTCAGCCAGCCCTGGCTCCATGGACCCCGAGCCAGACCAAAGCTCCTGCGCTGGACGAGTGGTTCAAGCACGTAGAAGAGGCTTGGAATAATGCCCACGTGAGGCTCCAGCGTACCGTCCGCCGCCAGAAGGAGCAGGTGGATCGCCACCACAGTGAGGCTCCCATGTTCCATCCTGGTGATCGCGTCTGGCTCTCCACCAGGAACCACCCATTCCGCCTGTCCTGTAAGAAGCTGAGCCCCCGGTTTGTGGGGCCGTTAAAGGTCCTCCGGAGAGTAAATGAGGTGACATATACGTAGATTACAGCTCCCCACTAACTACCGGATCTCACCCTCTTTCCATGTTTTCCTCCTCAGGCTGGTGCTTCCTGGTCCCCTGGCTGAGGCCGTCCCCCACGACACCCCTCTGACTCCCCTGGACATCGAGGGAAACCCTGCCTATGCCATCAGATCCCTCCTGGACTCCCGACGTCGTGGGGGTCGGCTCCAGTACCTGGTGGACTTGCAGGGGTATGGTCCAGAGGAGCGCTGTTGGGTTCCGGTGGACAACATTCCCAACATCATCCGATATTTCCACCTTTGCCGACCGGCCCGGCCCGCTCCTCGCCCTCGGGGCCGTCCCCCTGCCGGCGTCGTCCTGCGGCTGGAGCCGCACGTCGGGTGGGGGATACTGTCACGTCTACTCCTGCTCCGGCACTCGATGTCGTCGGTTTACTAACCACAGGTCCTGGCAACCCCATCATTATGCACACCTGGACATCATCACTATCCTGATTACTTCCCCTTTGTCTTGCACTCCCTAGCATTACTCTTCAGACAGTATTGGTTCTGTGTTCATGTCCAGATGCTTTTCTTGTTTTGTATCGCTCTATGTTCTTTATTATTAAACTCACCAACTGCAGCTGCTTCCTGACTCCCAGCGTAATTGTTACACCCGTTCAAAGACACTTTAATATTTTGTCTTGCCTATTCACTCTCTGAATGGCACACATACACAATCCATGTCTCAGTTGTCTCAAGGCTTAAAACTTAAAAGTCCTTCTTTAACCTCTCCTCTCCTACACTGATTGAAGTGGATTTAACAAGTGACATCAATAAGGGATCATACTTTCACCTGGATTCATCTGGTCAGTCTATGTCATGGAAATAGCAGGTGTTCTTAATGTTTTGTACACTCAGTGTGTATATATATATATATATATATATATTGTGTGATGTCACGAGAGGCTGTGTCCTGGAGGGACGTTACATCCCCCTGAGGTGGCTGCAAACCCAGACAGCTATGGCTCCATCTGCTGGTATGGTCGGGAACTCCACCCCTCTATGGCCAATCTTCCCACGCAGCTGAAACAAATGAGGAGCTGATGAGCTGAAGGTTTGGGAAGGGAAGAGACACACTGAGGGAGTGTGTGGGGGGTGAAGAGACACAGTCTCCAACCTGGGCTCTCTGGAGGACAAGAGTGCTGCACGTCCACTTCCATGAGGAATATAAGGATTTGGAGATACTTACCTTTGGGAAATACTCACCTTTGGATATATGCACCTGTGGAAATACGTGAGAGACATTTGGAAGGACTTTTTGCTGGGTTGGCCACTAGCTGCAACGTGGACTACAGTAAGGCTGGGGAAAAGTTATCTGAGCGAGTGAGAATTATGATTTTGGATGTGGAAGAGACATCCCTGAACTGTTAACCCTTAAAGAGCCACAAGAGAACAGAATTTTGTTATATTTTCGTTAATTTCCCAAGACCTATAATAAAATCCTTGTTTTGTTTGAACCTTGTCTCCTTGCACTACTTGAGCAATCCCGCTGAAAGCTGTGTAGCCTCTCGTGACGTCACAGATGGTGGAGAATACGGGCACGCTCAAGCGTTAATAGTGCATGTCAGAGGAGGATACCGAAGGTTTGATCACCCAGTTTTCCAAGTTGGCCGTAGGCTCCCCGCCGACTGAAATGGAGGACATATTGAAAGCCCTTGTTGCTGGCCAGCAAGCCCAGATGCAAGCAAACGTGGCTCTCTTGGAGGAGCAAAAGAAAGCCAACCTTCTGAAGGCAGAGGAATTGCAGTTGCAGAGACAGAGGGTTGTCCAAAATACCCGCCCAATAAAGGCAAGTGACTTTATATCTAAGATGGGAGCTACCGATGACATTGAGGCATACCTGCATGCATTTGAGGCCACGGCCACTAGGGAAGCCTGGCCCAAGCAACAGTGGGTTGGTCTGTTAGCCCCCTTTCTAACCGGGGAATCGCTGAATGCTGTCCGGGACCTGGGCCCTGACCAGGTTACTGACTATGATGCCCTGAAGTCTGAGATCCTCAGCAGATATGGACTCACAAAGTTTGGTATGGCCCAGCGCTTTCACAGCTGGACCTTCCAACCAGACCAACCTCCTCGGGTGCAGATCGCATGAACTTGTCCGAATCGCAAGGAAATGGCTGGATCCGCAGAGGAATACAGCAGCGGCGGTGGTGGAGGCCGTTGTGGTGGATCGTTACCTCACGCGCCCTGCCTTATGAGGCAAAACGGTTCATCAGTCAACAGGCCTTGACCACGGCTGATCTGACCGTGGAAGCTGTGGAAAAGTACCAGGCCACAGCGGAGATGCTGAATGCTTCCCGAAAAGACCCCAGGAGTGCGGCCCCACCACAAATGGGAAGAACCCGTCCAAAGGACCCCAAGGTCTCGAACCCAGCCACGTCAGGACTTATCCCGGCTCCAGGGGGAGCCAGAAACCAGGTGGGTCCAAGAAGAGTACACCAGGAGGGGGAAACTCGACAGTGTTACCGGTGTGGGGAGATGGGACATATCTCCTGGCAGTGTGGGAAACCAGCCGATGAACCTATGCCCACTGCGGAGTCCTCCAGCTCAGCACCCACACACCGTTTGCCTCGCTCTTGGGAGTCGTAGATGGCGGCCCAGATCGACCCCCACCTGCCCGGTAACTGTGAATCACCATGATGTGGAGGCCTTACTGGATTCTGGTAGCCGGGCCACCCTGGTGCGTAAGGATTTGGTGGGCCCAACGTGTCTGACCCCGGGAAAGTCCTCCCAGTTTCCTGTGTCCATGGGGACACCAGAGAATACCCCATTACTGAACTTACAATGACCAGCACACGGGGAACCATACACACGACGGCGGGGGTGGTTGATTCCCTCCCCGTCCCTGTCCTAATTGGACGAGACTGCCCAGCCTTTTACCCACTCTGGAGAGAGTCTCAGGAGAGGATAACCCGAGTACCTCGGAAACGGAGAGGCAAGACTCATCCTGGGAAGGCTCCGGTGCAATCCTCCGAGTTACTCACTCCCGCCCGGGCTCTGATAGGGATGGCAGGTGCCCAGACCGACACAGAGACGGAGCTACAGAATCTGGACAAAGAACGGTCTGGTCTGAAGGGGACCGCTGAGAGGTATCGTTTGTTAAAGCAACAGTTAGACATGAAGACAGAAGAGTTAGATATCCTCCAGGCTAAACTCCAACAGAGCTCCTTCCCTAAGCAACAGGAGGAGCTGGAGAGGCTGCGCAGGACCATCGAGGAGTGTGAGGAGACCCTGCGCAGTAGTAAGGAGGTCCAGAAGAAGGCAGAGGAGAAGTACAAGGTGTTGGAGAACAAGATGAAGAATGCGGAGGCGAGAGAGAGAAGGAACTGAAAGCTGCTCAACAGAAGCTAAACTCTGCTAAAACCAAGGCTGATGCGTTCAGTAAGAAACTCAAGGAGAGACAACAGGAGGCTGAGTCCCTGGTCCTAGAGTTGGAGGAGTTGAAGAGAGAGCAGTCTGGCAAGCACCACGGCAATGCGGACGCCCTCTCCCGGCGTGATGCCTTCTTCGCTGCCTTTACCCCGACGAGGACGTCGGTCCCGAGGAGGGGGATGTGTGATGTCACGAGAGGCTGTGTCCTGGAGGGACGTTACATCCCCCTGAGGTGGCTGCAAACCCAGACAGCTATGGCTCCATCTGCTGGTATGGTCGGGAACTCCACCCCTCTATGGCCAATCTTCCCACGCAGCTGAAACAAATGAGGAGCTGATGAGCTGAAGGTTTGGGAAGGGAAGAGACACACTGAGGGGAGTGTGTGGGGGGTGAAGAGACACAGTCTCCAACCTGGGCTCTCTGGAGGACAAGAGTGCTGCACGTCCACTTCCATGAGGAATATAAGGATTTGGAGATACTTACCTTTGGGAAATACTCACCTTTGGATATATGCACCTGTGGAAATACGTGAGAGACATTTGGAAGGACTTTTTGCTGGGTTGGCCACTAGCTGCAACGTGGACTACAGTAAGGCTGGGGAAAAGTTATCTGAGCGAGTGAGAATTATGATTTTGGATGTGGAAGAGACATCCCTGAACTGTTAACCCTTAAAGAGCCACAAGAGAACAGAATTTTGTTATATTTTCGTTAATTTCCCAAGACCTATAATAAAATCCTTGTTTTGTTTGAACCTTGTCTCCTTGCACTACTTGAGCAATCCCGCTGAAAGCTGTGTAGCCTCTCGTGACGTCACAATATATATATATATATATATATATATATATATATATAGTTCAGTGCAGATAGTTCGGGTACCATTAATTGACTATTTAGCAGTCTTATGGCTCGGGGGTAAAAGCTGTCTCGGAGCCTGTTGGTACAAGAGACGATGCTCCTGTACCATTTGCCGGACAATAGCAGAGTGAACAGCTCTTCAATGGGTCAGGACTATTAGGATCTAAATCAGCACACTTCTCATCACCATTATGGTTGTTAGGCTCATCATTTTTCCAGAACTCTGTGGTCAGTTGGGTGCCATCCGCCCATTTCCAGGTCCACTCTTCATCTCTGTCAGTCAGACCAATCCAGACTTTGCTTTCCTTGTATAAAGACAGACAGTCCTCTTGGGCCTAATTCCAGTGGTTCACCTCAGTAGAGATTATGTACACATGCAGTTGCAGTAACATTTTACAGTTACATTTTAGTCATTTAGCAGACGCTCTTATCCAGAGCATTTTTGGATGTGTTGGTCTTCATTTCTACATCCATTGTCATAGACCTCGTGGATTTCATCATCACCTGCACTGGCAAACTTTGCCATGCCTTATACTGTAACTAGATTTGTATTTTTCACCACTGTGAAAAAGACAGTTCTCAATGTTCTTTGTCTGTTCTTTCTTGTATTCTGTATGACTTAACCACAAGAGGACAGGAAACTGTCACACCAGCAAGACAATGAAGGCACTGATGAGAGTGTGGTGGTTAGAGTGTTTCCATTTCACCTCTGATTCGCAGGTTAGCATTTTTCGGCATGGATCTTGTTCTGGTGGTCACTAGCTGGCACAGCCACAAAGTAATACAATCTAACCTTAACCCTAACCTTAACCACACTGCTAACCCTAGTACATAACCTTAAATGAAGAACAAAAAGCTATTTATGTTTTCATAACATTTTACAATATAGCCAATTTTGACATTGCAGCTGGCCCATCTAAAGGGAAATCACTCAGTTCAGCTCCAAAGCAAGATTAATGACAATAAATGTCAAACTGCCTGTCATTCCTGGACGGGAGCAGAGAGGGAAGGTGTGAGTGAGGAGGGGGGAAAGAACAGATGACAAAGCAGAAGGTTCCAGCCCTGGCAAGCCTCACCATGAATGTCAGCTGCCTCTGAATAGCTGAATGAGTTATTTTTTACATTGTTTATCAAGGTTGGATATTTATGCATCTCACTCGCTCTCTCTATCTCTCTATCTCTCCCCGTAATGACTGTGCACATACTATCCTACAGTGACATTGGCGCAATTGGGAGCGAGTTTTTAGAGCAACGCAATATGACGTCCACACTAATTCTGCTAATAAACCCAATAGCCTACAGCATAACATATGGTATTGTCTTTCCTCTTAATTGTCCACAGGACCCCGATCTCCTCTGAATTCGGGTCTATACTATAATGGCCAGTTGGCTTAAAGTGAAGCTGAGAAGATGATTTGAAACTTGAGTTGCGGTAAATAGGCCCAGATGAAAGGCAGATGGAGGGAGAGGGGAAGTAATTGCCTCTTGTGAAGCGTGAGGAGGACACCTTCTCCTCCTGAACTCTCATATCCCAATCATTTAATGAAACAAAGCAGGCTGCAGATTACATAAAACAAGCCTTTCCCTCCATACCAGATTTAGTCTTTATTTATTTACCATGATTAAACGTAGCCACCAGGAGAGATAAGTAGTATAGACGCTCCTGTTGGCTGTTACACTGCACACTGAAGGTCAAAAGCGTTTGATATTTTTGGAAAACAACCTGAAATGTCCTCAGATAAAGTTAATGGAATTGTGTAAGGAAACATATTTCCTTGACTTTAAATGTGCCGACGTACCCATAACTCAAGTGTTAGCATAAAAACATTCAACAACCAGTGCATGGCAAGACAAGCACGTTATCATTTCCTCAGGTAATGTATAACTAGGTTTACAGTACAATTATCAGGCTCTTAACAGGGCAATAAATCGCTCACTAGCAGAAAAAAAACTTCCACGTGTATTCAATTTAATTGAATACACGTGGAATGTCACAGGCAGTGAAAGCTAGTTTCACATTATCCTTCATAAATCAAATCAAATCAAATTTATTCATAAAGCCCTTTTTACATCAGCGAGAGAGAGAGAGAGAGAGAGAGAGAGAGAGAGAGAGAGAGAGAGAGAAGAGAGAGAGAGAGAGAGAGAGAGATGGGAGAATTAGAGGGAGCATACTTAAGTTAACATGGGACACCAGATAAGACAGGAGAAACCCCACTCACTTTCCCAAAGCACAGCCCCCACACCACTAGAGGGATATCAACAGACCACCAACTTACTACCCAGAGACAAGGCTGAGTATAGCCCATGAAGATCTCCTCCACCGCACGAGCCCGAGGGGGGCGCAAAACCGAACAGGTAGATCACGTCAGTGACTCAACCCACTCAAGTTGAGTATAGCGAAAAAAGCCTGGCATGATGTAACACACCCTTCCTAGGGACGGCATGGAAGAGCACTAGTAAGCCAGTGACTAGTAAGCCAGAGAATCCCAGTGGAGAGAGGGAAGCCGGCCAGGCAGAGACAGCAAGGGCGGTTCGTCACTCCAATGCCTTGTCGTTCACCTTCGCACCCCTGAAGAGATGAGTCTTCAGTAAAAACGTAAAGGTCGAGACCGAGTCTGCGTCTCTCACATGGATAGGCATACCATTCTACCGCCAGCTGTTTGCTTAGACATTCTAAGGACAATAAGGAGGCCTGTGTCTTGTGACCGTAGCGTACGTGTATGTATGTACGGCAGGACCAAATCGGAGCGGTAGGTAAGAGCAAGTCCATGTAATACTTTGTAGGTTAGCAGTAAAATCTTGAAATCAGCCCTAGCCTTAACAGGAAGCAAGTACTGGAGTAATATGATCAAATGTTTTGGTTCTAGTCAAGATTCTAGCAGCCGTATTTAGCACTAACTGAAATGTATTTAGTGCTTTATCTGGGTGGCCGGAGTGAACTAGCCTCTCTGTTTTGTCAGAGTTTTCAGGTTTAAAACAATTACGCCATCCACTTCCTGATGTCTGAAACACAGGCTTCCAGAGTAGGCAATTTTCAGGCTTCACCATGTTTCATCGAAATGTACAGCTGTGTGTCGTCCGCATAGCAGTGAAAGTTGACATTGTGTTTCCGAATGACATCACAAAGAGGTGGAGTATATAGTGAAAACAATAGTGGTCCTAAAATGGAACCTTGAGGAACACTGAAACTTACCATTGATTTGTCAGTCTATCAAAAAGAATGTGGTGATCGATGGTGACAAAAGCGGCACTAAATTCAAGGAGCACGAGGACAGATGCAGAGCCTTGGTCTGATGTCATTAAAATGTAATTTACCACCTTCACGAGTGCAGTCTCAGTACTATGATGGGGTCTAAAACCAGACTGGAGCATTCCGTATACATTATTTGTCTTCAGGAAGGCAGTGAGCTGCTGCGCAACAGCTTTTCAAAAAATTTTGATTCGATATAGGCCAATAGTTTTTTACATTTTCCAGGTCAAGGTTTGGCTTTTTCAAGAGAGGCTTTATTACTGCCACTTTTAGTGAGTTTGGTACACATCCGGATGATAGTGAGACGTTTATTATGTTCAACATATGAGGGCCAAGCACAGGAAGTAGCTCTTTCAGTAGTTTAGTTGGAACTACAGTAGGCAGCTGGAAGGTTTAGAGGCTATTTTTGTGAATGTGTCGAGAGATACAGGATTAAAAACGTGAGTGTCTCCATTGATCCTAGGTTGTGGCAGTTCTGTGCAGACTTAGGACAAATACGCAGATTCAAAGAGGAGTCCATAATTTGCTTTCTAATGATCATGATCTTTTCGTTGAAGAAGTTCATGAATTCATTACTGCTGAAGTGAAGGCCATCCTCACTTGGGGAAAGCTGCTTTTGTAGTGAAAAATAACCACTATACTTAATTACAAATCAGTCCTTCCAGAGTGTTTGTGGGATTAAGAATGACTTTATTATAATGTCAACAAAGCCAGGCCAATCTGCAGATTCGCCCCCTCTCTCTCTCTCTCCCTCCTAGCTATATAGTCTCCTTCCCCCACCCTAGTTTAAAATCCCTCCATCTTAAGTTTCCCGCTCTTTATCACTCCGCCCACTTCCTTTGTCTCTGAGGGCAGCTAAATTCGACTTTCATTAAGTTCAGAATCACATAGTACTACAATCAATCAATCATTATCTTGCAAAAACACTCATGTTTAGTTTAAACTCTGTTCAACCCCGGCTCTTTTCACTGTGTTTGAAGATAGAAACAAAAGGCCCAAGCCAGTTTCAGTCTCTGATATGATAAGACAGCCATGGATCTAAGTAAGAGCAAGCAATTTGACCCTGGGTCAGCTTCCCTCTTTTCCCCCCCACACACAGTGAAATGACCCAATTAAATTCCTGGCCCAGTAACAAATAATTCTAACTCTATACTCGTGATTAACCCAGTTTTATCTCATAGTCCATAAAAAATACACATCACTTTTTAGTTAGCTTTGAGACAGTATCAAAAATAAATGTTGGACTGTTTTTATTCTCCTAAATTAGGTTGGAAAAGTAGGCTGATCGAGCAGCAGTGAGGGCTCTTCGATATTGCACGGTACTGTCTTTCCAATCTAGTCAGAAGACTTCCAGTTTGGTGGAGCGCCATTTCCTTTCCAATTTTCTGGAAGCTTGCTTCAGGGCTCAGGTATTTTCTGTATACCAGGGAGCTAATTTCTTGCGACAAATGTTTTTTGTTTTTAGAGGTGCGACTGCATCTAGGGTATTACGCAAGGTTAAATTTACATCCTCGGTTAGGTGGTTAGCTGATTTTTGTACTCCGACGTCCTTGGGTAGATGGAGGGAGTCTGGAAGGGCATCTAGAAATCTTTGGGTTGTCCGAGAATTTATAGAGCGGATTTTGATAATACTTGGTTGGGGTCAGAGCAGATTATTTGTTGCGATTGCAAACATAATAAGATGGATGTCATATAATCCAGGATTATGAGGAAAAACATTTAGATCCACAATATTTATTCCACGGGACAAAACTAGATCCAGGGTATGACTGTGGCAATGCCTAGGTTCGGAGACATGTTGGACAAAACCGACTGAGTCGATGATGGCTCCGAAAGCCTTTTGGAGTGGTCTGTGGACTTTTCCATGTGAATATTGAAGTCACCAAAAAATGTAATATTACGTGCCATGACTACAAGGTCCGATAGGAATTCAGGGAACTCAGTGAGGAACTCTGTATACGGCCCAGGAGGCTTGTAAACAGTAGCTATACAAAGTGATTGAGTAGGCTGCATAGATTTCATTACTAGAAGCTCAAAAGACGAAAACACTGTATTTTTTTTCTTGTTAATGGAAATTTGCTGTCGAAAATGTTAGCAACACCTCCGCCTTTGCGGGATGCGCGGGGGATATGGTCACTAGTGTAACCATAAGGAGAGGCCTCATTTAACACAGTCAATTCATCAGGCTTGAGCCATGTTTCAATGATTAGTTCATTGACTATGAATGCCTTGGAAGTGAGAGATATAACGTTAAGTAGTCCTATTTTGAGATCACAATCTCTTTCAATAATGACAGGAATGGAGGAGGTCTTTATTCCAGTGAGATTGCTAAGGTGAACACCACCATGTGTAGTTTTGCCCAACCTAGTTCGAGGCACAAACTCAATGGGGAAAGCTGTGCTGACTACACTGACTGTGCTAGTGGCAGACTCCACTAAGCTGGTAGGCTGGCTAACAGCCTGCACCCTATCTCATTGTGGATCTAGAGTTAGAGCCTTGTCTATGTTGATAGATAAGATGAGAGCACCCCTCCAGCTTGGATGGAGTCCATCACTCCTTAGCAGGCCAGGCTTGGTCCTGTTTGTGGGGGAGTCCCAGAAAGAGGGCCAGTTATCTACAAATTCTATATTTTGGGAGGGGCAGAAACCAGTTTTCAACCAGCAATTGAGTTGTGCGAGTGCTGTAGAGCTCATCACTTCCCCTAATTGTGAGGGGGCCAGAGACAATTACTCGATGCCAACACATCTTTCTAGCTAAGTTACATGCTGAAGTTAAGTATGACTGTTCTGACTGTTTCATCCTAACATTGTTGGTGCCGACGTGGATAAGAATATCCCTATACCATCTACAATCGCCAGTTTTACATTTACATTTTAGTCATTTAGCAGACGCTCTTATCCAGAGCGACTTACAATTAGTGAGTGCATACATTATTGTTTTCATACTGGCCCCCCGTGGGAAACGAACCCACAACCCTGGCGTTGCAAGCGCCATGCTCTACCAACTGAGCTACATGTGTTTTAGCCTCAGCCAGCACCATCTTCAGATTCAGCCTTTATGTCGGTACCCTTGACCCCTGGTAAACAATGTATGATCGCTGGATGATTATTTTAAAGTCGAATATTGCGGGTAATGGAGTCGCCAGTGACTAGGGTTTTCAAATTGTCAGAGCTAATGGTGGGAGGCTTCGGCGGCTCAGATCCCGAAATGGGTCGAGGAGAGACCTGAGAAGGCTTGGGCTCTGACTCTGACTCATTGCTTAGTGGGGAAAACCAGTTGAACGTTTCTATTGGCTGAATGAGTGACACCGGTTGAGCATGCCGCCGAAAGCATTTCTTTCCAAAAGCCATGAGAAAATTGTCCGGCTGCTGGGACTGTGCAGGGGGATTAACACAACTACCTGTATTTACTGGTGGCACAGACACTGTATCATCCTTTCCTACACTTAAATTGTGGTCCTCTGTAGCTCAGCTGGTAGAGCACGGCGCTTGTAACGCAAAGGTAGTGGGTTCAATCCCCGGGACCACCCATACACAAAAATGTATGCACGCATGACTGTAAGTCGCTTTGGATAAAACCGTCTGCTAAATGGCATATTATTATTATTATTAACGATTGCGTCTGAAGCCGAGCTTGCAACTCGGCTATCCTCACCATAAGGCGATAGTTCTGCTGTATATTAAGAGTACAGAGACAGCAATGAGAAGGCATAATGTTACTTAGCTTTTTTTGGGGGGGGGGGGTGCGGAGGAGGTCCTGCAGATCTATGTCCAGATAAAGCGTCAGGGGTGAAAAAGTTAAATTAAGGACAAAACTAAGACCTTGGTAAACTTGTTAAATACAAAGTTTCAATATTATAATAATATAATATGCCATTTAGCAGACGCTTTTATCTAAAGCGACTTACAGTCATGCGTGCATACATTTTTTGTGTATGGGTGGTCCCGGGGATCGAACCCACTACCTTGGCGTTACAAGCGCCGTGCTCTACCAGCTCAAACGCATATGTTTTTATTGATTGCTACACTAAGGGATGGTACATTTCATGCTAATATCATGCTTCATTTGTGTTTGGAGCTCATTATCAGTTTATAAATTAGAATGTTAGCAAGCTAATTGTCCCTTACCTTGAGCTAAGAGCTCTTGGGGCATCTAAGCCCTCGTAGGGCATTTAAGCCCTGAGCGATGCTTGACAAGACCACAGCCAATCGCATGCAAGCAACAACGCAGCCAGCTTGGCTAGTCTTGTGAACAAGCAAGCTAGCTAGCTAGTTAGCTAGGTAGTCTTGTTAGCTAGATAGCTAGCTTGTAATCTATGCTGGTTATTAGCTTGCGTAACTGATATGTGTATAATTGTAAGGGTGAGCTCCATTCCTGACAGGCTGATCAGATTCAATTTCAGCCTCAGAGCTTGATCAGATTCAATAGCAGCCTCAGAGGCTGATAAATCAGGATTCTGCTGTCACGCCCTGGCTCTGGGGACTCTTAAATGTTGAGCCAGGGTGTGGATTTTCATTGTTTCGTTTTCTACGTTTTTGTTCTAGATCGTGTTGATCTATGTTGGCCAGGGTGGTTCCCAATCAGAGACAGCTGTAGCTCGTTGTCTCTGATTGGGGACAATACTTAGGCAGCCTGTTGGCACCAGTTAGTTTGTGGGATCTTGATCCGTAAAGGTTTGGTGTGTGTAACCTCAGGACTTCACGTATCGTTGGTTTATTGTTTTGGTTTTGTTCGTGTTGTGTAGTACTAATAAAGATGTACGCTTATCACGCTGCGCCTTGGTTCCACGAGTCTTCAGTCAACGAACGTGACATCTGCCTTATAGGCTGTTTCATAGGGAAAGGTCATTGCAGGCAGATTAGAAGTCAGTGCATTATGTATATGATCAAGACTGGATGCGCTCTATTCCTGTCAGGCTGATCAGATTCAATAGCAGTCTCAGAGGCTGATAAGTCAGGATACTGCCTTGTAGGCTGTTTGCAAGGAGCCTTACATATGAAACAGCCTACAAGGCAGCATCCTGATCTATCAGCCTCTGAGGCTGCTATTGAATCTGATCAATCTGCCAGGAATAGAGCTCACCCCCTGGATCAGATATGCATCTGCATATAAAGCACTTTGACAGCTAATCTGCCCGCAAGGAGCCTTACCTACCAAACAGCCTCCAAGGAAGCATCCTGACTTATCAGCCTCTGAGGCTGAAATTGAATCTGATCAGCCTTTCAGGAATGGAGTTCACCCACTGTAAATGTAAATATGATCCACAAAACTTGAAGTGTCCCTCGGGTCTCAGAGGCCATCCTGCTGACCCTTAATAATGCGGTCATTAAAGGTAGTCATAATGGTTCTTAATCCTGTGACTGGGACCATGGAGGACAACAGAGCTTGTTGCACTCTCCAGTCATACAGTGCATTCGGAAAGTATTCAGACCCCTTGACTTTTTCCACACTTTGTTACGTTACAGCCTTATTCTAAAATGGATTAAATAAAGAATTTTCCTCATCAATCTACACACAATACCCCATAATGACAAAGCGAAAATAGGTCTTTAGAAATAAAAAACAGAAATACCTTATTTACATAAGTATTCAGACCCTTTGCTATGAGACTCGAAATTAAGCTCAGGAGCATCCTGTTTCCATTGATCATCCTTGAGATGTTTCTACAACTTGATTGAAGTCCACCTGTGGTATATTCAATTGATTGGACATGTTACGTGTGACATGTTTTTCTTTCTCCCAATCTTCCTTTGTAGTGTGTGTGTGTGGTTCAGAGTGGTTGTTCTGTTTGAGTGTTCTGGTTATTACAGGTGTGCTGAGTTGCGGCTGACGATGGTGGGCATGGCTTCTGTCCGGAGTCCTGGCAGCTGTGGTTGAATGACTGATTGACTAGAGTATATAAACTGTTTGCCGTGTGAGCTCAAGAGGAGAGAGAGGGCACTTTTTGTTTGGCTGTTTGTCTGAGGATTTGGTTATTGGTTGTTTTGATTTATCTTTGTTTGTGTTCCAGCCTGTCCTCCTGCTGTATTCCACCCTACCAGGATCCTGGAGAAGGGAAAGGTAGTTCTGCCCATGGGTGTACATTCACACGTAGATGACCCACTGTTTTATACACTAGGTTAGCCGGGCGGGTGTCACCCCTGTATTTGTGGTAACAGGTAGGAAAGCGGGTTAAGGCTTAGAGTGTGTTTTTATTTTTTTTATTTCACCTTTATATAACCAGGTAAGCCAGTTGAGAACAAGTTCTCATTTACAACTGCGACCTGGCCAAGAAAAAGCAAAGCAGTGCGATAAAAACAACAACACAGAGTTACATATGGGGTAAACAAAACATAAAGTAAAAAATACAACAGAAAATATATATACAGTGTGTGAGAATGTAGTAAGTTATGGAGGTAAGGCAATAAATAGGCCATAGTGCAAAATAGACACAATTTCATTTTAACACTGGAATGATAGATGTGCAAAAGATGATGTGCAAATTGAGATACTGGGGTGCAAATTAGCAAAATAAATGACAATATGGGGATGAGGTAGTTGGGTGGGCTAATTTCAGAATGGCTGTGTACAGGTGCAGTGATCGGTAAGCTGCTCTGACAACTGACGCTTAAAGTTAGTGAGGGGGGGGGGGGGCATGTGCAAGTTGCAGCGGAGGGTGCAGCGTTGGTGGCCGGGGTAGGGGTTGCCAGGTGGAAAGCATGGGGCTGACGAAGCGCACCACTGGCTTGGTGCGGGGAGCAGGAACAGGCCGGACCGGGCTGACGACACGCACCGTTGGCTTGGTGCGGGGAGCAGGGACGGGCCGAACCGGGCTGACGAAGCGCACCACTGGCTTGGTGCGGGGAGCAGGAACAGGCCGGACCGGGCTAACGACGCGCACCACAGGCTTGGTGCGGGGAGCAGGGACGGGCCGAACCGGGCTGATGAAGCGCACCACTGGCTTGGTGCGGTGAGCAGGAACGGACCAAAACGGGCTGACGACGCGCACCACTGGCTTGGTGCGGGAAGCAGGAACGGGCCGGACCGGGCTGGCGACGCGCACCACAGGCTTGGTGCGAGGGGCAGGAACATGCCGGACCGTACTGGGGACACACACCACTGGCCCTACGCGGGGATCAGGAACGGGCCGGACCGGACTGGCAACACACCCCAGTACCTCTCGCCGTGCCTCTACATTCTCCTTCCCCCTGGTGACCAGTGACTCCCGTAACCTGGCGGCCTCCTGCTGCCCCGTCGTCCACGGCGTGAGCCCCCCTCTAAAAATGTTCTGGGCGTCTCTCCTCCCCGTGGGCCAGGCCTCCATGGCTCTCGCCAGACTCTCGCTCCTCTGCTCCCAAGTCCAGCCTCTCTCCTCCTCCCGCGGCTTGACCCAGTCGAGGTGGATATCCGCTAGATTCACCTCTGGCGTTGGCTCCTGGACACGCTGCTTGATCCAGTTAGGGTGGGATCTTCTGTCACGATCGTCGAATACAGTGGACCAATGCGCAGCGTGATAAGTGAACATACTTTTTTATTTGAGTCACCACACGAACAAAACAACAAACGATAACGTGACGTCCTTCGGTTACACAAACCAAAACCAACACGGAAAACTGTGGAAAACAGGCTGCCTAAGTATGGTCCCCAATCAGAGACAACAAGCAACAGCTGATACACGTTGTCTCTGATTGAGAACCACACCGGCCAACATAGAAACAAATGAACTAGAAAATCACCCTAGCACACAAAACACATAGAAACAACACACCCTGGCTCAACATCCCAGAGCCAGGGCGTGACACCTGGTTTGTTTCTTTATGGGTGTTGTATATTATTTTGTTTAGTAGCTTACTAAACTTCCCCAGAAGGCTAACATTAAGTTCTGGTTGTTGTGTCTGGTTATTTTAGTTAGTTACACCCCACATTTCTTCCCCATCCATCTAGTTTACATTGTATGCGCAGGCACGGGCATTTACATCTCCTCCTCAGACGAACTACACTGAGGGAAGAACGTAACAGGACATGATTTGGAAAGACACACACCTGTCTATGTAAGGTCCCACAGTTGACAGTGCATGTCAGAGCAAAAACCAAGCCATGGGGTCGAAGGAATTCTCTGTAGAGCTCCGAGACAGGATTGTGTCGAGGCACAGATCTGGGGTAGGGTACAAAACAAATTCTGTAGCATTGAAGGTCCCCAAGAACACAGTGTCCTCCATCATTCTTAAATGGAAGAAGTTTGGAACCACCAAGACTCTTCCTAGAGCTGGCCGCCTGGCCAAACCGAGCAATCAGGGAAGAAATGCCTTGGTCAGGGAGGTGACGAAGAACCCGATGGTCACTCTGGCAGAGCTCCAGAGTTCCTCTGTGGAGATGGGAGAACCATCCAGAAGGACAACCATTTCTGCAGCACTCCACCAATCAGGACTTTATGGTAGAGTGGCCTGACGGAAGCTACTCCTCAGTAAAAGACACAAGACAGCCCACTTGGAGTTTGCCAAAAGGCACCTAAAGACTCAGACCATGAGAAACAAGATTCTCTGGTCTGATGAAACCAAGATTGAACTCTTTGGCCTGAATGCCAAGCGTCACGTCTGGAGGAAACCTGGCACCATCCCTACGGTGAAGCACGGTGGTGGCAGCATCATGCTGTGGGGATGTTCTTCAGCGGCATGGACTGGGAGACTAGTCAGGATCGAGCGAAAGATGAACGGAGCGATCCTTGATGAAAACCTGCTCCAGAGTGCTCAGGACCTCAGACTGGGGGTGGTTCACCTTCCAACAGGACAACGACCCTAAGCACACAGCCAAGACAACGCAGGAGTGGCTTCGGGACAAGTCTCTGAATGTCCTTGAGTGGCCCAGCCAGAGCCCGGACTTGAACCCGATCAAACATCTCTGGAGAGACCTGCAAATAGAGAAGAATGGGACAAACACCCCAAATACAGGTGTGCCAAGCTTGTAGCGTCATACCCAAGAAGACTTGAGGCTGTAATCGCTGCCAAAGGTGCTTCAACATATTACTGAGTAAAGGGTCTGAATACTTATGTAAATATCATATTTCCGTTTTTAATTTTTAAGAAATGTCTAAAAATGTCTAAAAACCTGTTTTTGCTTTGTCATTATGGGGTACTGTGTGTAGATTGATGAGGGAAAAAAACAATTCAATCAATTTTAGAATAAGGCTGTAACGTAGGGGTCTGAATACTTTCCAAATGCACTGTATATCACCCATATCAGACCCCATGAAGTTGATATCCTCTGCCTTTAACATTAACCAAGCACTATCTGCCTTTATCTCAGAACCCTGTCAGAAATGTGATCTGGGGGGTTGATACAGCATTAGGACAATGTTTGGGCTTTGACATGTGACACTGGAGGGTATCCAAAGTGGCTATCACAGAACAAAATTCTGCCCTGCATCCCTGTCTGCCACAGTTACAGGGGGTGTCATTCTCTTTGTGTTACACTTCTCCTCTTAACCAATCACTGACCTTTCCAACTGCCACTCTCGGGGAAGGTTGACCAATTAGAATCAAACTTTTCGTTAACCTTTCTGTGTCTTGACTGGAATTATCACCATGTCTGCTACCCTTTCCTCAATAAGCAACAGGGACGCTCAGCTGAAATGTTGAAACGTGATCAACACGCCAAAGCACAAGAATCTCGCGGTGCAGATACATTGTGGTGAACGAGGGCATTCACGTTCGTATTTGAGTGAGTGTGTGAATTTCAGTGTCTGTGAATTACTTTACAAATGTGTAGTTAAATATCACACGGATATCAAACGCGCCTTTTCAATTACATCCCTATATTTTAGAATGTTTAAATCAGTTTTATAAACAAGGATCCATGTTAGCATTCAGACAAAAAAAAGATCACATAAATCAGGAGCCAAAAATGCACTTTTGTTCCCGTCGTTATACTGTATACATCAACTGTTTGAATACAGTACTTGTTTCTGTGTGTGACCATAGCTGAATTGGTAACTGTTTATCTCTGGCTGTAAAGTGGACATGTCTCCTATTTGGCAGAACGGCCAACTTTCCAATATTGACTCTGTCATCGTGCAGACACGTAAGGCGGCCAGAGCAGGCATCGTCAGACATTATTGTGAGAAGCTTTGGCCTCTGTCCATTGGTTTCTATGACAGCCATCATGTCAATCAAGACCTTTGGCTGTAAGGTGAGTCAATGTGTGAGTCATCCAAATGCTCATACCCCGTCCTAAAGGAGGGGTTTACGATGTATAGTGGATTCCCTCTTTAACTCCGGCCAAATGAGCTCAAAGTGAAGTCATTGTGCCCGTGAAATAATTGCTGCTCCCTGGGGAAGGCCTATGACATAACCCTTGAGATGAGTGAATTGACTGAGAGGAAACAATAATGGTCACTGGGACTTTTTCTTTTATTGGTATGATCTCACTTGTTCTTTATGAATAGTGGTTGATCCCTGATGGCTTGTAGACTAGTTGCTGTCTCACAGTGGCACTTGTGGTCACTGGACGTCAGACGGACGGACGTCAGTAAGGTCACTGGACCTCTGCACGAAAATGAGAAGTGATGAGTCAGGAGAGGTGTGTGTGTGTGGCCTGTGATAGAAGCAATGTGGAAATATATAGTCATTAAATCATTAAACCACACTCGCACGCATACACGCACACACCTACACACACATGCACACACACACCTGGCCCCACACATACAATTCTGCATGCAGCCGTTTAACATCAGATGTTCTTATCACATCAGCTGTTATTTTTATTGGATGCCTCAAAGATTTATAAACTCTACTGTATAACTTTATAAACACCCACGTCAAAGCTGCAGTAGGACACTAATGTCAGCGTGGCAAAGCTCTGGTTAGAATGATTCATCACTGTGATGACTAGGGACTTGACCTAAGGGTGCAATTACTAGGGACTTGAGCATCCTAGTCCACTGTCATTCCACTGAACCTTACAGCACTAGCATCAGAACTCTGTGATCAGCACTCTGATATCATTTGGCACTTTATGGTTGACGTAATTCCTATAAAGTGAATTTGAACCGTCCACTCCACCCATCAATTTACCAGTACTACCAAGGAGGTGCACTTTGCACTGTTTTAAGCATCCCTACCAGCAAATAGGAATCATAGCCACTGTCTCTGGTTTTTCTTTTAAATATATTATATGAGCCGTCGAGTCCACTGTGCTCTCACAGCATTAGCATCAGCACTCTGATGACATTGGGCACTGCATAACGGAATGTTCATGGCATTAGACTCTTACCATTATCAATTTACCAGTATCAGTCATCCCTGCTAGCAAATAGGAATCACAGCCAATATCTGTGATCAAATTAACAGTTCACGATTCTGATGAGTTTGTAACTCTATTCACTATAATGTCATTTAAAATGAGTGATATAGGTTGCCCATAGATACCTTATGGCTGATGGCAGAGCCATGAGCAGAGATGACAGTATACAGTAGGTCTATTCTACTCTAGCAATGATCAGTGATGAGGGTGCACACAACAGTGTGGTCAGATCAGCCAGCAGTGGTGAGGGCAGTATGACACAGCAGTTTTCATTAGTGATATGGGAGCCCATTACAGGTTGGAAGTATAAACTAGCCTCGACCAGGAGGATAATCTTATCAACCTATAAAGAAAGGAGAGGACAGAGAGAGGGGAGTAAGAGGAAAGAGAAAGGAGAGTGAGAGATACAGTAGTGGAGGCAGCTTGGGGAGAAGGTAACCTTTATTCCTTATTTTGACTTCATTCTACCATTTGGGATGTGATTTACACTGAGTGTACAAAATATTAGGAACACCTGCTCTTTCCATGACAAACTGACCAGGTGAAATCAGGTGTAAGCCATGATCCCTTATTGATGTCACCTGTTAAATCCACTTCAATCAGTGTAGATGAAGGGGAAGAGACAGGTTAAATAATGATTTTTAAGCCTTGAGACAATTGAGACATGGATTGTGTATGTGTGCCATTCAGAGGGTGAATGGACAAGACACAATAAGTGCTTTTGAATAGGGTATGGTAGTAGGTGCCAGGCGCACCAGTTTGAGTGGATCAAGAACTGCAACGCTGCTGGGTTTTTCACGCTCAACAGTTTCCTATGTGTTTCAAGAATGGTCCACCACCCGAAGGACATCCAGCCAACTTAACAACTGTGGGAAGCATTGGAGTCAACATGAGCCAGCATCCCTGTGGAATGCTTTCAACACAGGGCAGCAGCTACTCTTGCTGGGGTCCAGCAACATTGAGGCAGTTATATACAATAAAATATATTACATGACATTACATTTCATAACACTTTTCACAACACATTAAGTGTTTGCCCTCAGGACACTACTCTACTACCACATATCTACAATACAAAATCGATGTAGAGTTCAGGCCCTGACGAATTGAGGCTGTTCTGAGGGCAGAAGGGGGTGCAACTCAATATTAGGAAGGTGTACCTAATGTTTTGTACACTCAGTGTAGCTACATATGTACAATGTCTTTACGAAGCATTGCACAGTATGAAGTGATAGTGATGGATAAGCACCAACCACCACACAAAAAAAGTATGTTATACGTGAAGTTGGCATATAGGAAAGCCCCTGTAGAAGTGGACCACTGTGAACATTTCTATTAACAAGGGGATGATTGTGGTATTGAGGCTAGGCGAAGCATGAAGCGTACAATATTACGGTTGGTAGCAGTGCTGCACTGCACGTCCTCTGGACTAACGGGCCTTGCACCCCCTCTCCCCAATAGTCTACCCCCGGACTCTGTACACAAAAGTACGCCCACTACCCTGACCTATGACACACTAGCCCAGAAACCCCAATTGTACAATCTGATTATCTGATCCTCATCATTATTTTCACCTTACTTCCTGGTCATGGGTAATTCAGAGTTCAGTGTGAAATCTCGAAACTGCAACTATCAGCCTTGCATGTCCACACCTTTCCTCCATTGCCAGCTGGAACCTGAGGTCCCAGTATCAGTCTGACGGTGGATGGCATCATACAGTAAGTTCAAGGTCTGTTCCATAGGCGTACTTTAACTTCCATGCACCATATCAATGTGCTGTTTGTACTCCTGTGAGCCTACAAAGTCATTTTATGAATGGTTGAATGGTGAAATGCTGCAATTGCTTCCACTTCTTCAGATCAGATCCAATAGTTATTTTGTCACTTCATCCCTAAGAACATTACAATAACCAGATAAGAGCCAAAACTGAAATCTGCACTGCTTGTTAGCATGCTCTATGCTGCATTGCTAGCATGATCTATGCTGCTTTGCTAGTATAGGCCACCCAGCAAACATGACCCGATTGGCCCTATGTGGGTATTTGGTGGGCAAGGTGGGCACGGGCTAGCCCACAGCAATCCCACATCTGCCCAACACGGGGCTCCTACGACCACAACAAGCCCATACCAGCCCGACATGGGCTAGCCCACACCAATCCCACATCAGGCCAAAATGGGCTAGCCTACACCAATCCAACACAGGCTAGCCCACACCAGCCAAACACGGGCCAGCCCACGCCAAGCCCAACATGGGCTATCCCACACCAAGCCCACACCAGCCCAACATGGGCTAGCCTACACCAATCCAACACAGGCTAGTCCACACCAGCCCGACACGGGCTGGCCTACAACAGCTCAACACAGGCTAGCCCACTCCAGCCCAAGACGGGCCAGCCTACACCAAGCCCAACACGGGCCAGCCCACACCAAGCCCAACATGGGCTATCCAACACCAAGCCCACACCAGCCCAAGATGGGCCAACCCACACCAGCCCAAGATGGGCCAACCCACACTGTTAATGATATTTGAAAATACTTAAAGTGCATTCGGAAAGTATTCAGACCCCTTGACTTTTTTCACATTTTGTTACGTTACAGCCTTATTCTAAAATTGATTAAATTGTTTGTTTTTCCTCATCATTCTACACACAAAGCCCCATAACGACAAAGCAAAAACAGGTTGAGAAGAATGGGAGTTCGCCCCAGTTTGAGGTCCTGAGCGCTCTGGAGCAGGTTTTCATCAAGGATCTCTCTGTACTTTGCTCCATTCACCTTCCCCTTGATCCTGACTAGTCTCCCAGTCCCTGCCGCTGAAGAACATCCCCACAGCATGATGCTGCCACCACCATGCTTCACCGTAGGGATGGTGCCAGGTTTCCTCCAGACTTGACGCTTGGTATTCAATCTTGGTTTTATGAGACTAGAGAATCTTGTTTCTCATGGTCTGAGAGTCCTTTAGGTGCCTTTTGGCAAACTCCAAGAGGGCTGTCATGTGCCTTTTACTGAGGAGTGGCTTTTGTCTGGCCACTCTACTATAAAGGCCTGATTGGTGGAGTGCTACAGAGATGGTTGTCCTTCTAGATGGTTCTTCCATCTCCACAGAGGAACTCTAGAGCACTGTCAAGGCCTTTCTCCCCCGATTGCTCAGTTTGGCCGGGCGGCCAACTCTAGGAAGAGTCTTGGTGGTTCCAAACTTCTTCAATTTAAGAACGATGGAGGCCACTGTGTTCTTGGGGACCTTCAATGTTGCAGATCTGTGCCTCCACACAATCCTGTCTCGGAGCTCTACGGACAATTCCTTTGACCTCATGGCTTGGTTTTTGCTCTGACATGCACTGTCAACTGTGGGACCTTATATAGACAGGTGTGTGCCTTTCCAAATCAAGTCCAAGCAATTGAATTGACCCCAGGTGGACTCCAATCAAGTTGTAGAAACATCTAAAGGATGATCAATGGAAACAGGATGCACCTGAGCTCAATTTCGAGTCACATAGCAAATGGTCTGAATACTTATGTAAATAAGGTATTTCTGTTTTATTTATTTGCAAACATTTCTACAAACCTGTTTTCACTTTGTCATTATGGGGAATTTAGTGAGTATTGAGGAAAAAAATAATTTCAGCAATTTTAGAATAAGGCTGTAACGTAACAAAATGTGGAAAAAGGGAAGGGGTCTGAATAATTTATGAATGCACTGTAAATAAGTGCATATTACATATGAGAAACTTAACAGTTTCTCTTGTAAAACAATATATATATGATAGCAACAACTTAGTTGTCTTTCTGATACAATGTATCACGTTCCCTAATTAAGGCTTGAAAATTATGAAATGTATGCATTGAATTAAACTGTAATTCATAAATCATAAATAAATACATTCCTAATAAATGGCAAAGGTGCATCGGCCCAATGTGAGCAGCCTACATGGGGCCAATATTTTTGCCTGCATTGGGCCCACATCGTGTCAATGCTGGGAAAAGATGGGCTTATTTCAAGCAAAGTAAGGGCTGCCTTCACCGGATATGGGCTGCCCACACTGGGCCACACTGGGCAAATGCCTTGGGAGCCAATGTGGTGCCGATGAGCAAAGGTGCATTGGCCCAATGTTGGCAGCCTACATGGTTTGCTGGGTGCACTCTATGATGCCTGATCTACATTATGCTACTTTGCTAGCATGCTACTGTATGCCCTACTTTGTTAGCATGCTCTAGGCCAGGGTTACCAAGCAGGCTCTGTGTGGTTTGGTTTTGCTAGCCTGCTCCACTCTGCACTGCTCTCTGAGCCGGTTACTGGCAGGTGGCTCTGACTTTGACCTACTCTCTCCTGCCAGAAGGCAGCTGACAGGCTGGCCCTCTGCCACCAAGGGACTTAAGCTGCTGCAACGTGCAGCCGGCCATGTAGACGCCTGGGCGCAAGCTCAGGGAAGAGGCTTGGCTGGGGTGTGAAAGGGAGGGGGGTGGGGTGGGGTGGAGTGGAGTGGTGGGGGCGTTAACCAAGTCTGTCCTCACAGGTCAAGACAAGCCACTGCTGGGCAAACCCAGAGACCCATTCATAAAAACAGAGAATACTTACTGGACTGTATGCTGATGTGTATATGATCAACTACTGCCTCCAACCACTACCACTGCCAGCAGCTCTAGGATATTCAGGCCACCCACAGAGTGACGTCCTGCTTCACCAGAGGTTAAATGTAATGGAGTTACTTCAGCATGGTATTTATTGTGGTTGTGTGGTCGTGTTGGGTTCACCCAAGTGTGAGGACTGTATTGTGTGTTGTAATTGGTTATATAATGGGTCATTTGAGGTTGTTAATTGGTTTGGTTGTACGTGCCGGCAGTCGGGTCCAGAGTGTCAATCTGCATCACTGGGTCCTATTTGTAGTGCTCTAGTGCCAGGACGGGGTGGCACGAGTGCCACCAGGCCTGGTCAAAATGGTGAGGGACCCAGAGTTTTGGCAAAGTATTTGTCACAAAATAGGAACCAGAACTGCCACAACACCACCTTCTCACCCTCCCTGCTGATCTCCAGTATGACATCAATATCTAAACATGACAGTGTAAATGGAAACAACCAGGCCACAAGAACCGCTTCAGTCAACTTTTTTTGAAAGGAGAGTGGTAGTGGAAATCTACAGTCGTGGTCAAAAGTATTGGTCTTCACAAAGTTCGCTGCTTCAGTGTTGAGATATTTTTGTCAGATGTTACTATGGTATACTGACGTATAATTACAAGCATTCCATAAGTGTCAAAGGCTTTTATTGACAATTACATTACGTTTATGCAAAGAGTCAATATTTGCCGTGTTGACCCTTCTTTTTCAAGACCTTTGCAATCCGCCCTTGGCATGCTGTCAATTAACTTCTGGGCCACATCCTGACTGACGGCAGCCCATTCTTGGAGTTTGTCAGAATTTGTGGGTTTTTGTTTGTCCACCCGCCTCTTGAGGATCGACCACAAATTCTCAATGGGATTAAGGTCTGGGGAGTTTCCTGGCCATGGACCCAAAATGTCGATGTTTTGTTCCCTGAGTCACTTAGTTATCACTTTTGCCTTATGGCAAGGTGCTCCATCATGCTGGAAAAGGCATTGGTCGTCACCAAACTGTTCTTGGATGGTTGGGAGAAGTTGCTCTCGGAGGATGTGTTGGTACCATTCTTTATTCATGGCTGTGTTCTTAGGCAAAATTGTGAGTGAGCCCACTCCCTTGGCTTAGAAGCAACCTCACACATGAATGGTCTCAGGATGCTTTACTGTTGGCATGACACAGGACTGATAGTAGCGCTCACCTTGTCTTCTCTGGACAAGGTGTTTTCCGGATGCCCCAAACAATCGGAAAGGGGATTCATCAGAGAAAATGACTTTACCCCAGTCCTCAGCAGTCCAATCCCTGTATCTTTTGCAGAATATCAGTCTGTCCCTGATGTTTTTCCTGGAGAGAAGTGGCTTCTTTGCTGCCCTTCTTGACACCAGGCCATCCCCCAAAAGTATTCGCCTCACTGTGCGTGCAGATGCACTCACACCTGCCTGCTGCCATTCCTGAGCAAGCTCTGCACTGGTGATGCCCCGATCCCGCAGCTGAATCAACTTTAGGAGACGGTCCTGGCGCTTGCTGGACTTTCTTGGGTGCCCTGACGCCTTCTTCACAACAATTGAACCTCTCTCCTTGAAGTTCTTGATGATCCGATAAATGGTTGATGTAGGTGCAATCTTACTAGCAGCAATATCCTTGCCTGTGAAGCCCTTTTTGTCCAAAGCAATGATGAAGGCACGTGTTTCCTTGCAGGTAACCATGGTTAACAGAGGAAGAACAATGATTTCAAGCACCACCCTCCTTTTAAAGCTTCCAGTCTGTTATTTTAACTCAATCAGCATGATAGAGTGATCTCCAGCCTTGTCCTCATCAACACTCTCACCTGTGTTAACGAGAGAATCACTGACATGATTGCAGCTGGTCCTTTTGTGGCAGGGCTGAAATGCAGTGGAAATGTTTTTTTTAGGATTAAGTTCATTTTAATGGCAAAGAGGGACTTTGCAATTAATTGCAATTCATCTGATCACTCTTCATGACATTCTGGAGTATATGCAAATTGCCATCATCAAAACTGAGGCAGCAGACTTTGTGAAAATTTGTATTTGTGTCATTCTCAAAACTTTTGACCACGACTGTACTCTCCTTAGGTATTTGTATTGTTTTATCGACAGGGATAGACTTGAATGTAGGCCAAGAGGAGACAGATATGAGGGGAAACAGTGTAGAAGAGCAGTGGGGTCAGGATTCGATCCCATGCAGCCAAGGGATTGTATATGCGCCGAAGGCAGTGGCTTTAATCAAATGACCATCCTCTTGCACAGCTTTAGCAATAGGAGAAAAGTCCTAAACATGTTTTTTATGTTCTACTGAGATAAAGCGAGATGACATGAGGCATTGCGATTCGGGATCAATTGAAAAGACATGCAATGCAGGACACCATTTTGAATTGTAAGAAATTAAGAACATAAGGAATGTTTTGAAAGTCCCAATTAAAAGAGAGGGACAGCACTAAAAAGAAAACAAATCCCCTATACGTTTATCTTGAGTTTGACACAAGGCTCCCTACAGTCAGACCTCCAACTGCCTATCCCCTCCTATATACCCCTCACCTCTCACCTCTGTCCTGCGAACACAATATTTTAACAACATAAAAGTTGTCCAATAGGAGAACGTTCAGCCTACGTGGAACTGTATGTTAGCTGTGTGTCAGCCCCGCAGCAGTGGGTTCTAGGAAAGCAAGCCTGAGATTCTTTCATCTTGCTGGTACTACTTTATCATGGTGAGTGTGACCCTTGGCCCCATCCCTGGCACCTCCCTTCCCCTACCCTTACCTCAGACAGTGGTCAGTAGTGTCAGAGGGCGGAGGGGATGGAAGGTGCAGGGGCCATATTAAGGGCAGTAAGTCAATGATGGGCTGGATTAGTGCCGACGGCAAGGTCACCCAGGTTAATCTCCGCAGGATGTTTTGGATCAGAACACAGTGATCCGGTAATCAGTATCCAAGTGCACACAGAGGCAGAAAGCATTAGAGGGGCCATACAATGCATGAGCACTAAAACAAATAGCTGCACTAAAACAAATAGCATTGCACTAACACATAATGTCACTCTCATAAAGGCACCTGGGTCTGGGTCTAGTCTCCTCATCGATTTTTCTTTTCCAGCCTCCCCGTTGACTGTAAACTATGGCAACACTGTGACCTATAGGACGTTCTCTGTACTACAACCTCAGAGGACACAGGCACTGACCTGGGTTTTCAATTGGATATGCTCTATGGATGTCTTCAGAAAAAGAACTTGAGATCACACAGTTGGAAGACCTTTTCCCTCATGTATGTAATCTGTGGAATTTGGTTCCATGCAGGTCTTGGCCGGGAAGTTTCCCAGATATATATTGAAAACCCCCAGCATCTTCAGAAATATTGTAATCCACATGAGAGGAGAGGTTTAATTTAGGAAGGCGAGCTCTGTACAGATTATTGTCTTTGGCTTATATTAAATGTCCTGTACAAGCTACAGGAGAGGATACATTTGAATGCTGTGGGGTCAGGGATGCGCTCTACCCTGGCATGTTTATTTCCCCAGGGAAAGATTCCTTATGGAAAGCGCCCACTCTTCCAAACTACTTAAGGCTGTCATTTAGCACACACACACACACTCACATGCACACACCCAGGCACACCCACACACATAAATACCCACACACACACCCCTTTTCAGTGATTCCAGCTAAAATAACAGCAGATGTACCTAGCAGCCTGTAGGAATTACAGTAACAAAGCAGAAAGTTTAAGAAACACCTGAATCCTATTCGCGGAACAGTCTCCCGGTTTATTTGAACAGATGACCTTCCTTCAGGGGCCATAAATAAAAGCAGGCCAGGACGCCGTAATAGGGCAGAGAACCGCCGAGGTGCCCGACATCTGCGGGAAGAAGCTGCCGGAGAAGAAGATGGGGTGGAGACGTGAGGAGACAACTAGATTGGCTCATTGTCAGATGATATATCTGGTTTTTAGTCTGACTCAGCTGCTTTGGAAGACTAGGCTATATTTGAAAAGCGCAAGATGACACGTCTGTGATTGTAGGTGCTATGATGTGGGTGTTTACATCAGGTGCTGTGATGTGGCTAGACAGCAGAAAATGGTGGTTGGGATAGTGGGCTATTTTTGTATATCCTTTCCACCATGTCAGCCATCATTGTGATGTGACTGTGAGCTGCTCCAGCCCTTTCAGTCACTCTCACTGTTCAACCTCTCCTCTCTTAACGGGCATGGCCTATTTCATCCACCTGCAGCTCCCTGAGAATGAAACAGACAGAGGAAAGAAAGAGAGGCTTTTCTTCAAAGGAGCAGTGTGAGGGAGGCAGGATAAAGCCATCTCTTCACAGCAAGGCAGCAGGCGAGGATGGCGGAGGGAGTGAGAGAGAAAGAGGGAGAAAGAGTCAGAGAGACGGAGAGAGGAGAGAGAGAGAGAGAGAGTCAGAGGAAGAAAGAGAGACAGTGTCTATGTGAGTACAGGCAGGGATACATTTCTCAATACCAGCCTGTCTCGCTCCCTCAATTCTCTCTCTCTCTCTCTATCTACACTAGCCTAATGAGACAGTGTAACAATGGGGCAAGTGTTGGATTTCTGAGACGAGATTCCGGACCTCGGAAGAGAGCGGAGGGGTTTGATTCCCACATGGGCCCTAATCAGACACTGCACATGACGAACATCACCAGTGTCATTGTATGTGTGTGCGTGTGTGTGTGTGTTTGTGTGTATGTGTGTCTGACTGCTTCCCTTGATGACATCTACAATTCAGCATTTCGGAAACATTGAACTCAGATGAACAGATGACACCAAACACAATGGGTACCTCAAAGTCAAAGTCGACCACAGAGTTTGTGGAGCAGCTGCCCTTGCCAAGCTCCGATGGGTTCCGCAACAGAATGACAATCGGCCCCTTCATCTGTTCGCTGTCATAGATGGAGCAGGAGGGACCGGCCCATTTCACCGAAACAAAGCAGTTCACAAAGTCCCCTACTGCTCAATCTTTCCATCCTGCATCAGCAAAAAATATGATCTAATTCCTAATCATTATCCAAAAGCTTCTGAATGCAGCACTGTAATTGTTGCATGTGTCTCTTGTACGTGAGCCCATTTTGTTGGCCTTGTGTCTACTCGGCAGATGCACTGGATGATGCAATTTAGATTTCTCCCTCTCTGTGGTTTTAATTCAGTTCCACAAGGCACTCATAGATCTACTACTGCTGTGTGACAGGCTGATAACTGTTTATGAGAACTGCTCATAGCCGTATCCCATAGAATCCCCAATGTGCAGCATCCATCGAGCCCACATCACAGGGCTGTATAGGCCTGTGTGACATCCTCTATGAGACCTGGGCACTGCATGCCTCCTGTTTCATGACACAATAAAGACCGGGCTGAGCATTGGAGATGCCTGGGGCTGCAGATGGGGATGGCAGTGGATGTCATATATTGCACAGAAGCCCGGGAGACACTGTCCTACTGGGAGGCATCTGCTGTGTGACATCTGCTGTGTGACCTGGCTGTTGTGACTTTCTTCCGAGTTCAGGAGGATTTCTGTGGTAATGTATGGATGAACAGTCTAAGAGTTCAGGAGGATTTTTGTGGAAATGTATGGAGGAAAATCTGGAGGTAAAACATACAGTAGACCTACACACTTGCCACAACATGCTAAGATCTGAGCTCTGGTTGGCTAGTTTGCCTCTTCCTCCTGCCACCTCTCCCGTTTACCATTATTGCAGACCTGAAAGTTACTGAAATTAGCTAAAAATGAGGCATAAGAATTATGTTAGTTAGGATTACGGTTACGGCTAGGTTTAGGCTTAGTTAGGGTATGGGTAAAGTGGTTTGCCTCTAGAATTTAGGATAATGTATGTGGTAGTGTATGGAGGACAGTTTGAAGGCCTTCTTTGAGATCTGGACTGCAGTGTAGCACAGCCAACACATAAACCTGCTAATTTCAGTGTCATATAGACAGAGTGGAACATAATGACATGGCATGGCATGACACACACACACATGCACCAACAGTGAAACATTTTGTTCTGCTTACTGTATGGGCACAAGGAAAATAACATACACAGACACACACAGACAAAGCACTGTGGACAGAGATGCTCTGTACCAGGAGAGGATGCCAGGACTCCTGCCAGCCTTGATGCTCCCTCCTTACACGTACGCCGAAACAGAGGGGGGCCAGAGGAGGGAGAGAAGAGGACCATTTGGAAGAGAGAGAGAGGAACAGGCTAAAATAAAATTGTATGTGGACTGGAGGTGAGTAAGGGTGTGTGATGGTTTCCCTGGTATAACATGTACATGTGTGTGAGAGCCTCTGAGAGGTATAGATAAGTGAATTGGTGTCCCTTGTATAACATGTGCATATGTTCATGTGATTTGATGTGCGGGTTTGATCATGTTTAATTGAACCCATCTCAGACGGGTGGCCCATCCTCTTCTGGCTGTACCGGGTAGATGTGTGTGTGCATGTGTGCCACCTTCACAGAACTGAAATAAGGCATACCTACCTAGAGGTTATACCAACAACAAGACACCTACTGTATCGCTTATCCACAAACCCTATCAGACCGGCATTGACTGGGAAGACCAATCTCATCTCTCCATACTGACACATCACCAGCAGTTTATCCCATCACCAAATAAACATGCTTGGCCTATTCTGGAGCACAACATCTCATTTATTGTGCAACCTAATCTACAGTGAGATAGCCATGCTGGTGTTTCAAGGGTAAAGGGAACCCACTAAAGGTTGTTGTGGACCTCTGTCTACACTGCCACTCAGTGGTGGAGAGGGGGAATATTTATATTTTATTTATTTCACCTTTATTTAACCAGGTAGGCCAGTTGAGAACAAGTTCTCATTTACAACTGCGACCTGGCCAAGATAAAGCAAAGCAGTGCGTTAAAAACAACAATAACACAGAGTTACACATGGGATAAACAAAACATACAGTCAATAACACAACAGAAAATCTATATACAGTGTGTGCAAATGTAGTAAGTTATGGAGGTAAGGCAATAAATAGGCCAGAGTGCAAAATAATTACAATTTAGTATTAACACTGGAGTGATAGATGTGCAGAGGATGATGTGCAAATAGAGATACTGGGGTGCAAATGAGCAAAATAAATAACAATATGGGGATGAGGTAGTTGGGTGGGCTAATTACAGATGGGCTGTGTACAGGTGCAGTGATCGGTAAGCTGCTCTGACAACGGATGCTTAAAGTTAGTGAGGGAGATAAGCGTCTTCAGCTTCAGAGATTTTTGCAGTTCGTTCCAGTCATTAGCAGCAGAGAACGGGAAGGAATGGCGACCAAAGGAGGTGTTGGCTTTGGGGATGACCAGTGAAATATACCTGCTGGAGCGCATACTACGGGTGGGTGTTGCTATGGTGACCAATGAGCTAAGATAAGGCAGGGATTTGCCTAGCAGAGATTTATAGATGACCTGGAGCCAGTGGGTTTGGCGACGAATATGTAGTGAGGGCCAGCCAACGAGAGCGTACAGGTCACAATGGTGGGTAGTAAATGGGGCTTTGGTGACAAAACGGATGGCACTGTGATAGACTACATCCAATTTGCTGAGTAGAGTGTTGGAGGCTATTTTGTAAACGACATCGCCAAAGTCAAGGATCGGTAGGATAGTCAGTTTTACGAGGGCATGTTTGGCAGCATGAGTGAAGGAGGCTTTGTTGCGAAATAGGAAGCCGATTCTAGATTTAACTTTGGATTGGAGATGCTTAATGTGAGTCTGGAAGAAGAGTTTAAGGTCTAACCAGACACCTAGGGATTTGTAGTTGTCCACATATTCTTAGTCAGACCTGCCGAGAGTAGTGATTCTAGTCGGGCAGACGGGTGCAAGCAGCGTTCGATTGAAGAGCATGCATTTAGTTTTACTAGCGTTTAAGAGCAGTTGGAGGCTACGGAAGGAGTGTTGTATGGCATTGAAGCTCGTTTGGAGGTTTGTTAACACAGTGTCCAATGAAGGGCCAGATGTATACAAAATGGTGACGTCTGCGTAGAGGTGGATCTGAGAGTCACCAGCAGCAAGAGCTACATCATTGATATACACAGAGAATAGAGTCGGCCCGAGAATTGAACCCTGTGGCACCCCCATAGAGACTGCCAGAGGTCCAGACAACAGGCCCTCCGATAAGACACATTGAACTCTATCTGAGAAGAAGTTGGTGAACCAGGCAAGGCAGTCATTAGAGAAACCAAGGCTATTTAGAGGGGGATGACCGCAGCAGCTTTCCAATCTCTGGGGATCTCAGATGATATGAAAGAGAGGTTGAACAGGCTAGTAATAGGGTTTGCTACAAATTCTGCAGCTAATTTTAGAAAGAAAGGGTCCTGATTGTCTAGCCCAGCTGATTTGTAGTGGTCCAGATTTTACAGCACTTTCAGAACATCAGCTATCTGAATTTGGGTGAAGGAGAAGCGGGGGGGGGCATGTGCAAGTTGCAGCGGAGGGTGCAGCGTTGGTGGCCGGGGTAGGGGTTGCCAGGTGGAAAGCATGGCCAGCCGTAGCAAAATACTTATTTAAATTCTCAATTATCGTAGATTTATTGGTGGTGACAGTGTTTCCTAGCCTCAGTGCAGTGGGCAGCTGGGAGGAGGTGCTCTTATTCTCCATGGACTTTACAGTGTCCCAAAACTTTTTGGAGTTAGTGCTACAGGATGCAAATTTCTGTTTGAAAAAGCTACCCTTTGCTTTCCTAACTGATTGTGTATATTGGTTCCTGACTTCCCTGAAAAGTTGCATATCGCGGGGGCTGTTCAATGCTAATGCATTATGCCACAGGATATTTTTGTGCTGGTCAAGGGCAGTCAAGTTTGGGAAGTCCCAGGGGCTATATCTGTTCTTAGTTCTGAATGTTTTGAATGGGGCATGCTTATTTAAGAGGGAGAGGAAAGCACTTTTAAAGAACAACCAGGCATCCTCTACTGACGGAATGAGGTCAATATCCATCCAGGATACCCGGGCCAGGTCAATTAGAAAGGCCTGCTCGCTGAAGTGTTTTAGGGAGTGTTTGACAGTGATGAGGGGTGGTCGTTTGACCGCGGACCCATTACGGACGCAGGCAATGAGGCAGGGATCGCTGAGATCCTGGTTGAAGACAGCGGAGGTGTATTTAGAGGGTAAATTAGTCAGGATGATATCTATGAAGGTGCCCATGTTTACGGATTTAGGGTTGTACCTGGTAGGTTCCTTGATAATTTGTGTGAGATTGAGGGCATCTAGTTTAGATTGTTGGACGGCCGGGGTGTTAAGCATATCCCAGTTTAGGTCACCAAGCAGTACGAACTCTGAGGATAGATGGGGGGCAATCAATTCACATATGGTGTCCAGGGCACAGCTGGGGGCTGAGGGGGGTCTGTAGCAAGCGGCAACAGTGAGAGACTTATTTCTGGAAAGGTAGATTTTTAGAAGTAGAAGCTCAAACTGTTTGGGCACAGACCTGGATAGGATGATAGCCTGCAGAGCTCTATCTCTACAGGAGATTGCAACTCTGCCCCCTTTGGCAGTTCTATCTAGACGGAAAATGTTGTAGTTTGGGATGGACATTTCCGAGTTTTTGGTGGCCTTCCTAAGCCAGTATTCAGACACTGCTAGAACATCAGGGTTGGCGGACTGTGCTAACGCAGTGAATAACTCAAACTTAGGGAGGAGGCTTCTGATGTTAACATGCAAGAAACCAAGGCTTTTACAGTTACAGAAGTCAACAAATGATAGCGCCTGGGGAGTAGGAGTGATACTGAGGGCTACAGGGCCTGGGTTAACCTCTACATCACCAGAGGAGCAGAGGAGGAGTAGAATAAGGCTACGGCTAAATGCTTTAAGAACTGGTCTTCTAGTGCGTTGGGTACAGAGAATAAAAGGGGCAGATTTCCGGGCGTTGTAGAATAGATTCAGGGCATTATGTACAGACAAGGATATGGAAGGATATGAGTACAGTGGAGGTAAACCTAAGCGTTGGGTAACGATGAAAGAGATAGCATCACTGGAGGCACCAATTGAGTCGGTCTCCGCGTGTATGGGGGGTGGGACAAAGGAGCTATCTGAGGCAAGTTGAGTGGGACTGGGGGCTCTACAGTGAAATTGTATAATAAGAACTAACCGAAACAGCAATAGGTAAGGCATATTGACATGGGAGAGAGGCATAAAGCAATCACAGTTGTTATTCGAGAGAGCTAAGACAACAACTGGTAATATAGAAATAAATGATGTATCATTAAGGCAAAATGTTGGGAAATGTCAAAGGTAAAATATAGTAAAGTTTTATAATCCAGATGCATGTCTAAATAAGGAATATAGCCAATACAGTGTGTAACCATGCTTTAATAAATGTATGTATATTGTTTTTTAAGAAAGTGTCTGAGTCACGCCACCAATATAAAGAGATAAGGGAAAGAGGCCTCAACTGGAAAGCGCATGTAGCCCTTGTAGAGTAAACAACATGTGTTATTGGACTTTGAAAGATAACGGTGGCGTGACAGTGAAAGATGTTAATAATTTATCTTAGGGGGAGTAACTGTATATTCTATGTAAGCATGACTATGCATTTGTATGTGTATAAAAGGAGATCTTCAAGACAAGGGCAAGCAGGTGCTCCATGGAGCAGCTCGGCTTTGTTACACAATAATAAAGTCAAATTTTTGGATTCACAAGCTCCAGTCTCTTGAGATATTTTTGAGTTGACTACTTTTGAGTCAAATATTTCTACGACAGTAATGGCAACGAAAGTTTGGGCTGCGGCTAAACAGATAAACAGGACAGATAAACAGGATGGGGTACCGTGTAAAGGAACAGTCCAGCAGGCAACAGCTGTGTAGCTGAGTGATCATAAGGTCCAGTGAACAGCAAAAGGAGAGTCCGGGAGCAGTTCGATGGCTGCTATTGCACAAGCTAGCAGGAGGCATGGCTGATGATTGCGTGTGCTAGCGGGCCGGGGCTAGCAGATGGATCTTTGTGGTCATCGCAACGGGAAGCCTGTTGAAACCACATCAGACGATTACGTCGGCAGATCAGTCATGATGGATCGGCGGGGCTCCGTGTCGACACTAGGAGGTCCCTTCCGGTTGACAGAGAGGTAGATAGCCGGGAGATGGGCCTGGCTCGAGGCTAGCTCAAGGCTAACTGGTGCTTGTTTCGGGGCAGTGGTGATTAGCCAACAACAACATCCATTCGGTTGCAGCTAGCTTGTTGCGATGATCCGGTGTTAGGTCCAGTGATTCAGTGATTCCGGCAGAAAATCTGATATGTTCTGGGTCGATAACACGCTGTGCAGACAGTGCAGACTGGCCGATAATAGACCAGGCTAGAGCTGGCTGGTAGGTAGTGCCGATGGCCACGGACAATGGTGAAAACCACTAACGGTGGCTAATAGCAAGTAGCTAGCAAGTAGCTAGTTAGCTGGCTAGCTGGCTAGTTTCAGACGGAGGTTCTTGATAAAAAGGTATAAGAAATAATAGAATCCGTTCCACATTGGGTGAGGCGGGTTGCAGGAAAGTATATTTAGTTGAAGGATGAAAAGTGAGATTGAGAAATATATACGAAAAATACAAAAAACTAAAAAAACAGGCTATTTACACGAGCACACTACAGAAACACGACCGCACTGCTACGCCATCTTGGATTTAAAAAATGACTGCTATGGGCAAACACTTCCTCTTTTGACACAGCTCCAAACCTTGTACACTGTTGCATGACTGAAAGTGCAAACATTGAAGTCTCTTTGCATATTTAGGTCATCATCTTACTCTATGCAGTCTCAATTCTGCACCTCAATGCACCCTCCTCTTTTTAATAGATAGGTAAGATATGAACCCCTCCTTCCTGTTAGAATAAAGGTCACACAACAAAATACAAAAACTACTTTTTATCAATTTTCAAACATTACACATGGTTTGATCTCTCTTGGACAGACGCACATAACATAAATTGTTGCAGACAAAGAGGGTGATGGAGCTACCGACCTGCTTCCGCCACTGGTTCTAGTATCTTTTCTCTTACGTCTACCCCAAGAACTTAATTGAGTAGTGGGCGCAAGATTTTAGTTCTGTGTTGCCGAGTTTACACATGGGTTAAAATACAACAGTGCAAGAAAATCTATATATATTCTCCCTCATTCAAATATCTTTGATTGAATCTGGATTGATGGAGGACTTCTTAAAACAACAGATTAGTCTTCCTGCTTGCTTACTTCATGTCCCCTCAGAGCAGACTAGGAGGCACCACCCTCGGCTTGTGGAAGCGGAGCGAGGAGGACATCCTGTATTTCTGTCGGACATAGGGGTATCTACCATCGTCCTGTGGCTGCTCATAGTGCATTTTGGGATAGACGTACCACATGACGACTCCTGAGGGGTTGATGGAGACGGTGAACTCTGTATTGGCAGAGAGTCCACTCAATGTTTTCCCAGTGAACACGTCATAAGCCTGAAAGATACAGAAGAGTACAAATGAAGAGGTACAACACTGTGTCACTTACAAAAACACAGCTCACACTTCTACTTCTCTCAACAGGAATAAATACAGTCATCATGTGCTGGAAGAAATAGAGTCATCATGCGCTACAATGTGTTTGGAGAGAACTAGGAAAGGAACCAGGAAAGAGGAGCACACCTCATAGCTGCCTGCTGTGTAGTTGAACTTGGCCAGGGAGGTGTGGTAGCGATAGGGCATGTCCTGGCGACGGCTGAGGAACACCAGAGCACTGGCCGACTGGGAGAGGGGCCGCCAATACACTTCAATTTGACTCCTCTCCTGAAAAAAAGAGACAGTGACATACAGACAAAGAAAAGGAGCATTAACAGTGAATTTCGTGCAGAGACCGTAGTCTAGCGGTAACGCTCCCTGCCAGTCACATACTCTACTCCCAATCAGAGACCAGGGTTCAATCCCCTTCCTACTGTTCTCCCACTTGCCTGTTTCCCAACTGTCTGAATGAAGTGAATTTCATACTGCCAGCATTTATCTATGTGACTCATAAACAAATGTGTAATTTTGTCAGTGAGGGTCACCTGTAGCAGGCGTCTTCCCTGGACACCCATAGGGTCCTGGTTGATGGCGATGGCGGCTCTGTTTTGCAGGATGGCCCTGGCCTCACTGCTTAGGGTTCGAAGGTTGTTAGACATAATGAGAGGTGCAGCCATGATCGCCCAAAGAGCCATCTGAGAGCGTGATTGGTCAACACTGAGGCCAAAGTTTCCTATGATCAGCTGGGAGAGAAAAAATATAAATATGTAAGGTTAATGAGTTGTACAACAATACTGATGGTGGAACAAATACACGTATTAAATAAATAAAACCTAATGTGAGCGAGAGTGACGTCTTTCCAAATGCAGGAACAAGGTGAATATCGACAAGAGAGGTGGACGGGGTAAGAGTGACACTTGGCAATAAGAGGGGACAATCTGCAAGTAATGTGTACAGGCTTCAGTAAATGTAAGATACAGTAAGATACAAACCAAAGTAAACGTGAAATAGGGTGAAAACTCAACCAATACCATTCTGAGGAGAGTACAGTATTAGACATGAACAGAGAGGAAAGCATAGAAAGAAAGACAGAGGGATTGGTGTAAGTAAGGGACAGACATTGGTCAGACATAGGAAAGACAGTGGACAGACCATGTCAGGATCGTTCCAGCGTCCAGGGCCGGCTTCAGGCTGCAGTGTCTCCTGGTTGTCAAAGAACCAGTCTGTAATGTCTTGTACACTGTCCCATGAGTCCTGAATGTCATCATAGTTACGCCACAGGTTACAGATCTCCCCCAGCAGAGTGTAATTCACCTGAAGAAGAAAGAGACATGGACTGTATGAGTGTTTGTGAGCAATAAACATACATTTACATACACCTTGATTTGTTTCTAAAAGGGTACAATACTGTAAAGACATTAGATTTGATACTGTTGCCTGCCTTTACATCTTTGGAAGACATCCTGATCCTTCAGAAAAAATACATAATCATCAAACAACTCTAATCAAGAATGATCTGAGTGATGGATTAAACGTGAAGGAGCAACAGTTTCTCATCTAACTACAGCAGTGCTGTCCCGTATTACCTGTAACCATAGCTCATGGGAATGAATTATTCAAAGAGAAGGGTCATCCGTTACCTTTTCCTCCAAGCCTTAACTGTAATTGTAAAACCCAAAATCTTTGCAACACATTGCTATTCACTAACTCTTATTTTTCTTCGATCTCCTTCTGTATTTTATTATTTTCATGACAGCACAGTAGGAAGCAAAGGGAGGCAGGTATGTAGAGGGAGACAGAGAGGAAGGGCACAGACAGTCAGCCGAGCCATGGCTCAAACCCCCGTTGCCAGGGGACATGCGTGGTCCCTTATTTATGTTATTGTCAAATGGGTTGTGTCACTGGTAGCATAATGAAACATACACTGGGAGGGAGTCCACCCCGATAGGCTGGCCAACTACAGGAGTACCCAATTGGACGGCCTGTTGCATTCAAAGCCTTGGACATGAGAGGGTAACCTGTATGACAGAAGAACATAGTACACGTCAATAGAAATCCACACTATACCCATCTATTTCCCTCTACCCTCTCTTGCACCCCTCTCTTTAAATACCACCTTGCCAGTCTAGCCAAAGGACCACCAATGCTGAAACACTCTATATAGTAACCCCCAATGTACAGTTACAGTTCACCCTCAAGATTCACTCACCCTTCTGTTGCTCCTCTTCATTGGAGTAACAGCCGTCCAACTTCAGGAAGTCCACACCCCAACTAGCGAACGTCTGGGCATCAGTCTCAATCTTGTCCAGCGTGGTGCCAGGGTACCCTCCACAGGTGTGTGTGCCCAGGTCCCCATAGATGCCCAGCTTCAGGCCGCGGTCATGGAGGTACCTCGCCAGCTTGGCAATGCCCCCAGGGAACCTGGGGTTAGAGAGATGGCGCTGAAGTCATGGGTCTCATACCTAATACTGTCCTTTCATAATGTTGTAGTAGATAAGACCTCAAACTGAAGTCAATGTCCTATGCTAAGGTATTCATTACAAGCAGCACAGTTTTAGTACACCAGATTTAGTCTTTAATTAAGGTTGAATGGGAAGAAGAGAAGGAAGAGGAATGCCAAAAATGGAGAGGGTTATGAAGCGGTAGCAGACCAAGAAAGGAGGAAGAAAGTCAAAGATGGAGAGAGTTAGGAGGAGAAGGGTGAGAGAGAGGCTAACCTTTGTGGGTCAGGCTGCAGCCGTCCATCTTTATCCCGAAGCATGGAGGACCAACAGTCATCTATCATAACATGATCATATCCCATCTCTTTCCACCCATCCTCAGCCAGTCTGTCTGCCATGTCTCTGAAGAGATTCTCACTATAGGGAGAGGGACAAGTTTATAATATTAATATATTCATATTGTTACGAACCCCGTGGCTCTAAACGTCTAGGGTGGATGGACATGAGACCCGTAACATAAATTATGCAAATTATAAGTGTGACCTGGAACAGTGAGAACCAAAAATGACACAACAACCATGAACTACCGTCAAACATAAATGGTTTATTACTAAACACACGGTAAAGGTTTGGGAAAAAGGGCTGAGCAGGACCCAAGAAATGAAACAATAGTGTAAAACCCCCTAAACTGATCTTGCCTGCCTCAAGAACCGCTAGGCTACTGCTACCATACAAAAAATACAGTGGGTGGTCCGCTCAGGTCTAACTGGTGTTTATAGACAGATTTCTTCCTACGGGTAACGTACGCCCAAGGGCATCTAGCTTAAACTCCCCTTTTCCCAGAAACACACCACGCTACAAAACAGGGTAATCAGCAATAAAGTATGTACACAATACACAGGACACAACAGTATCCACACTCACATAAAGAAATGGCTTCTAACAAAGTTACCAATAGGGTAACCAACAACTTAGTGAGTACACAACACACAGGACACCACCGTGTCCATACTCACATATGGCAAAAATCTCTCTCTCTTGCAACACACACAAGTTTGGTTTTTATACAATGGGATGTGTGATTGAACAAACGAGTAACAGGTGGTGCAATTCACAGGAATGTTCACTGATTGGTCTAATCATCAGACACCTCAACGACCACCAATCAGGAACATACAGGACACCTGTGATTAGGGCAGAAGGAGAGAAAAACACAGGACACAGGATACCTGTATCCGTAACACTCCCACCCTTAAAAGAGCAAACCACAATGGTTTGCGACACACGTACTATCACAACACCCAAATTCACAAATCATCCTGCCGGGATAACAAAAAAAAACCTAGATCATTACACACAAACACAGACAAAGCATCTGCCAACACATTATCCAACCCCTTTTTGTGGCGGATCTCCAAATTATAATTTTGCACGACAAGTGCCCAACGCATAAGGCGTTGGTTCTGGTTGTACATCCGGTGGAGAAAAACTAAGGGGTTATGGTCAGTATACACTATTACTGGTAATGCACTGGAACCAACATAAACTTCAAAGTACTGCAGAGCTAACAACAAAGCTAGAGCTTCTTGTTCAATGGTGGAATAGTTTGTCTGACATTTGTTAAATTTCCGTGAAAAATAACAGACAGGATGGTCCACTCCACTCTGGTCTTGCTGCAGTAGAACAGCACCAGCACCTCTGGCACTTGCATCTACCTCCAGTTTAAACGGCCGTTCAAAATCTGGCGCAGCAAGAACAGGAGTACTACACAAGAGTGCTTTAGCAGTGTTGAAAGCAGTACAACAATCTTCAGACCATACAAATTTCCTCGCCGGACTGAGCAAATCCGTTAATGGAGCAACTACCGCAGAGAAATTTTTACAGAAACTACGGTAGTAGCCAACCATCCCTAAAAAAACGGCGTAGCTCTCTTCTGGTGGTAGGTGCGGGAAATGCGTTTATAGCTGAGACCTTGGCATCTACAGGGCGCACCTGACCATGGCCGACCTGTTTACCAAGATACGTAACAGTGGCCTTCCCAAACTCGCACTTTGCTAAGTTCAGGGTTAGAGAAGCGGTTGCTAGACGTTCACACACTACCCTTAGAGTGTTAACATGATCAGACCACTCAGTTGAATAAATGACCAGATCATCCAGGTAAGCACTACAATTAGGAACTCCAGCCAATACTGTGTTAACCAGGCGTTGGAAAGTGGCTGGTGCGTTCCGCATCCCAAATGCCATGACAGCATATTGTAGGAAGTGATCTGGGGTCACAAAGGCAGAGATGTCGGAGGCACGTGGGGTTAACGGCACCTGCCAGTAACCTTTTAGAAGATCTAGTTTGGTTACATAAGTAGCAGCACCAACAGTATCAATACAGTCATCCAGTCTGGGTAACGGGAGCGAGTCGGGCACTGTGACAGCATTGACCTTCCGATAGTCCGTACATAATCTGGATGTCCCATCAGGTTTAGGAACCAGAATGCACGGAGAACTCCAAGGACTTGAACTTGGCATAGCCAGGTTATTCTCCAGCAAATAACCGACCTCACCCCTCATTATCTTTCTCTTAGCGACGTTGACACGATAAGGATGTTGCTTGATAGGTGCAGCGTTTCCAACATTAATGTCATGTTCTAACACATTTGTACATGTAGGAACATCATTAAAAAGACATGGAAAGCTGTGTAATAGTCTCACAATATCATCTGACTGTCTGTCCGTTAAATGAATCAGGCTTGACGGGAGAGACAGCAGCATCTCTGAATTGGGCAATCTAGCACACTGCTGCTGAGTATTGCGCAACTCCAAACCATCTCCGTCCACATCATTAACATGACCTCCCACTACAGCCGTAGCAGCAACAGAGACAGCCGACTCGGCCAGTTTCTCTGGACTGTCTACCTGAGTGACGGGTCTGGTGTGGTATGTCTTCAACATGTTAACGTGGCACACACGAGATTGGCGTTTTCTATCAGGAGTCTGTATCACATAGTCAGTTTCACTTAGTTTCTTTTCAATGACATAAGGACCAGAGAAACGTGCTGACAATGACGCTCCTGGCACAGGCAACAATACAAGAACTTCGGTCACCTGGCTGCAGTGAACGAGAAACAGCCTGTGTGTCATAGTGTCGTTTCATCCGTTTCTGTGAGGGAAGACAGTGCTTCCTTTGCTAGAGCACAGGCAGCATGTAGCCGCTCACGAAAGCGACTAACGTAGTCCAACACATTTTCTTTCACACACAACTCTTGTGACAAAAACTGATCCTTAAGGACTTTCATAGGTCCTCTCATGGTGTGTCCAAACACCAGTTCAGCTGGGCTGAACCCTAGGGATTCCTGTACTGTCTCACGGACAGCAAACAACACTAGAGGAACTCCCTCATCCCAATCTTTCTCAGATTCCATGCAATATTTACGGAGCATAGACTTCAGTGTCTGATGCCAACGTTCAAGCGCACCCTGAGACTCTGGGTGATATGCGCTTGACACACGGTGTGTAACTGACAAGGATTTTAACACTTGTTTGAAAAGTGTAGAAAGGAAATTCGTACCCTGATCAGTTTGTATCACCTTAGGTAATCCAAAAGTTGAGAAGAATTTGATCAACGCTTTACTCACCACTGGAGCAGTAATCCTTCGCAGAGGAATGGCCTCTGGGTACCTGGTGGCCACACACATAATTGTCAACATAAACTGGTTACCAGATTTTGTTTTTGGTAATGGTCCAACACAATCAACCATCACATGTTCGAAGGGTTCACCTAGGGCCGGTATGGGACAAAGAGGCGCGGGGGAAATAACCTGGTTCGGTTTCCCAACTACTTGACAGGTGTGGCAAGTCC
Source organism: Coregonus clupeaformis (assembly GCF_020615455.1). NCBI lineage: Eukaryota > Metazoa > Chordata > Actinopteri > Salmoniformes > Salmonidae > Coregonus > Coregonus clupeaformis. The sequence goes on from NW_025534051.1 coordinate 121,413, forward strand.
GACAGAACCGAGCCACATCTTGTTTTAAGCCAGGCCAAAAGAAATGTCGCAAAACTCGATCATAAGTCTTGGTGACTCCCAGATGTCCGGACCACTGGTGATCATGAGCGAGGGATAAAACATTTTGTCGAAAGGCTGTAGGAATCACTATTTGGTAAACAGCATTCCAATCTCCGCCAGCGTCAACATGGGATGTCCATTTACGCATGAGGAGATTACCATCAATGAAGTATGCCATGTTTTTCTTCTTTAGCTCCTCCTCTGAGACAACACTAGAAAAACATTTAGCCAGGCTAATGTCAACCTGTTGGTTAGCGATCAGCTGCTCACGAGTAACTGGTAACTGTATTGCCTCAGCAACAAGTTCCACATCCTTCTTCCTTTCTCTGGGCTGTTGGTCAGACTGCACCAGCTTACCAGAGGTAGCACCCGAACTATCCTCTGGGTCACACTCTCTGAAAAGAATCGTGTCTGACAAATCTACCACTTCACCCACTTGTCGGGCTTGAGCACGTGTGACAGCACAAGCGGGGAACACATCTGGATAACCCTGTGCCAGCTCCTCGGAGAGAGACTGGTCACTTTTATCCATTACCTCCAATACGGGTATTACCTTTCCTCCGGCAATATCGTTGCCCATTATAAATGTCACACCTTTTACTGGCAACATAGGACGTACGCCCACTCTGAACAATCCACTGACTAACTCAGAGTGTACGTTCACAAAGTGCAATGGCACTGGGACAAATCCCATTTCAATTCCTTGTACTAACACATTGGAACCACAATATGTATTATTAGACAAGGGCAACACATCAGCTAGTATGAACGACTGCGCCGCACCAGTATCTCTGAGGATTCTAACTGGACGCTGAGGCGGCTTCGTCATCTGATATAGAAACAAACCCCTCAAAAATGAACGGTTCATAACTGTGATCTGGGACAGGGACTTTCAAACCACATTCACTATGAGGCTTCTGTCTTGATTCCGGCCTGACAACCGTACGAATCAGCCCAACACCCGTTGGCGGCCTGGCGTGCTGAGGTATCCCCGGTTTGCGTTTTAGCAGAAAGCAATCATTAACCATATGTCCCACCTTATGACAATAGAAACAGTGACGCACATCTTTTGGGCGTGCTGGATGTACTGCTGGTCGACTAGGACTAAAAGTTAGCAACTCCGCAGCCCTGCTCTCCGTACGAGCCGAAAACACGCTCTTATGCGTCAACACAAACTCGTCTGCCAAAACAGACGCTTCCGACAGTGAGGATACTTTCTGTTCGTTCAGATAAACTACAATGCGTTCCGGTAAGCAATTTTTAAACTCTTCTAACAAGATTAACTCCGTGAGAGAGTTAAAATCAGTTACTTTACTAGCACTGTGCCATTTGTCAAACAGATTTCCTTTGTCTCTAGCAAACTCCACATAAGTCTGAGTAGGAGACTTTTTATGAGACCTAAATCTCTGTCGATATGCCTCAGGAACAAGCTCATAGGCCCGAAGAACAGTAGCTTTGACCACTTCATAATTCAAACTGTCTTCAAGAGGTAGCGCTGCCAGAACCTCTTGGGCTTTACCTGTTAGTTTACACTGAAGTAATAGGCACCATACCTCTTCGGGCCATTTCAATGCTACCGCTATACGTTCAAACACACTGAAATAGGAATCAACCTCTGACTCCCTGAACACAGGTACCAAGGTGATCTGCCTACTAATATCAAACGTAGCAGCCGACACAGCTGGTGAGGATGGCTCACTAGCAGGCATAGTATGAGCAGCGACTAACCTCGCTGTTTCTGCCTCCAGTTCCATTTTACGCACCTCCAGTTCCATCTTACGCGTCTCCAGTTCTTGATCAAGCCTACGCGTCTCCAGTTCTTGATCAAGCCTACGCGTCTCCAGTTCTACCTCTAGCTTACGCGTCTCCTGTTCTGCCTCTAGCTTACGCATCTCCAGCTTGTCTTGCCTGATTTGTGCCCGCTCTTCCGCCTCCATTTGGAGCCGTGTCGAGCGGACATCGATCCTGGCATCACTGTCAGTCAGTGGGGAGAGTGGGTCATAACGGGGCAATGTGGCTGGAGCCTTAGTCTCGTCCTCAGACACTGATGGGCTTACAGGCGTAGCAACCACATCCCCTACAGGAGCAGCAGACTCAGGCGGCGGTAACTCAAGCACTCGCTCGTTTAACAATATCGCTAGCACTACTTCCCTAACTTCTGCTTTCACTAAACCCCTCGGTATGGGTAAAGAAAAGTGGTCAGCCAAAGCCTGTAGATCCACTCTACGGCAATTCTCAAAAAACCCCCCACGTAGGGTTTTCCAAAAATGCCTCTAACTCAAAAGTAGCCATCCTACTAGCAACACGAGCCGTCGACTACTGAACACAAAAAAAAACAGGTAGTACAGCTGCCAAGCTCAACACTGAACCAGACACTTGCTAATTTGCATGAGTAACACGGGATAGATCCCGGACGAGCCCCCACTTTATGTTACGAACCCCGTGGCTCTAAACGTCTAGGGTGGATGGACATGAGACCCGTAACATAAATTATGCAAATTATAAGTGTGACCTGGAACAGTGAGAACCAAAAATGACACAACAACCATGAACTACCGTCAAACATAAATGGTTTATTACTAAACACACGGTAAAGGTTTGGGAAAAAGGGCTGAGCAGGACCCAAGAAATGAAACAATAGTGTAAAACCCCCTAAACTGATCTTGCCTGCCTCAAGAACCGCTAGGCTACTGCTACCATACAAAAAATACAGTGGGTGGTCCGCTCAGGTCTAACTGGTGTTTATAGACAGATTTCTTCCTACGGGTAACGTACGCCCAAGGGCATCTAGCTTAAACTCCCCTTTTCCCAGAAACACACCACGCTACAAAACAGGGTAATCAGCAATAAAGTATGTACACAATACACAGGACACAACAGTATCCACACTCACATAAAGAAATGGCTTCTAACAAAGTTACCAATAGGGTAACCAACAACTTAGTGAGTACACAACACACAGGACACCACCGTGTCCATACTCACATATGGCAAAAATCTCTCTCTCTTGCAACACACACAAGTTTGGTTTTTATACAATGGGATGTGTGATTGAACAAACGAGTAACAGGTGGTGCAATTCACAGGAATGTTCACTGATTGGTCTAATCATCAGACACCTCAACGACCACCAATCAGGAACATACAGGACACCTGTGATTAGGGCAGAAGGAGAGAAAAACACAGGACACAGGATACCTGTATCCGTAACAATATTCATGCAATTATATTATTCGATCAATGTAAAATATTCAGCATCCTATTAATATCAGAGTCAGAATCTACAAGTAACCCAGGCCTATATACACCTCAATAGTCTCGTCCACCAGCTTGGTCACTCTGTCGAGTTATACTCTATTGGCCAGTTTACCGGACAAAGATTAAGCCTAGTCCTAGACTAAAAAGAGATTCTCGATTGAAAGTGCTTATTAGCCTAAGACTAATCTTAATCTGTATACATGGAAGCTGCCTGATATGCGGTTGCAATTAGCCTGGGGATGAGGTTAATAGCTCTACAATAGGAGTGACTGCAGAGTCAGTCTGTAAAACTTCGCATAATCTACTATTATGTACCTGATGCAGTTCTTGGGGTCATTCTCACAGTCGATATTACAGCGAAAACGCTCCCAAGACATCCATCCCATGGGTGGGGTCCTCATCAAACCATTGTCCAGAGCAGAGGTAGCTGAGGTTAATGCCAGCAGGAAAATCACTGGCAACAGCTTCATCTCTGAGGAGAAATAGTGATATGCAAAGCTACTGTAAGGTTTGTCCTAGATGTTTATATTTAGGTCACAGAACAAACTCTGCAAAACAAACAACAAATTGTATTGCCCAGCAAAGAGAAACTGAAACACCACCCATATTTGATGCATAAATATTTTTTTGTGGTGTCTACAATACTGATCTTGGTTTACTGGGAAAGTGAAAAAACTGTTTAGCCAGAAAGCAGGATACTTTGCCCTGAGTCTGCACATGGGTTGTTAATTACATACCATAATAACAGATTTATGCATAGTTCCTAATAATGGAATTATGAAGCCTGCATGATTCTGGTCAATCAAGGACCAGATCACCAACAACACTGAAGCAGTAAAAGGAAATAAGTCCTTATTCAATAACGTTGTATTACAAATGATATTACAAAGATAAATTGGGGTACAATACCTGCTCAATGTTTCACTTTTGCAGTCAGTAAACCCACTTTATTGGTGCAAATTCCTCACTGTAGCTTTCTTTCTCTTTTCTATTGCTAGTCTCTATTTCCTGTACGCAGAGCCTGGGTCATGTGACTTCTCTCTGTCACATGGCAACCAGAGGGGGAGGGATTGCTGGCTACAAGTTTAGCAGCACATAGCAATTGAACTACCGGTACTAATGCTGCTTCACACATATTTTGTGCACAGCTTCTAACGTCTCATATATCAAATTACCATTAATGAAACATGAGTGATTTTAATAACACCATATAATTAAATTAAATTAAATTAAAAAGGCTTTATTGGCATGGATATGTTTACATTGCCAAAGCAAGTGAAATAGATAAAACAAAAGTGAAATAAACATTTAAAAACTAACAGTAAACATTACACTCACAAAACTTTCAGAGGAATAGAGACATTTCAAATGTCATATTATGGCTATGTACCGTGTTATAACGATGTGCAAATAGTGATAGTACAAAAGGGAAAATAAATGTACACACTGTAAATATGGGTTGTATTTACAATGGTGTTTTTTTCTTCACTGGTTGCCCTTTTCTTGTGGCAACAGGTCACAAATCTTGCTGCTGTGATGGCCAGTGGTGGAAAAAGTACTCAATTGTCATACTTGAGTAAAAGTAAAGATATCTTAATAGAAAATGACTCAAGTAAAAGTGAAAGTCACCCAGTAAAATACTACTTGAATAGAAGTCTAAAAGTATTTAGTTTTAAATATACTTAAGTATCAAAAGTAAATGTAATTGCTAAAATGTGCTTAAGTATCAAAGTAAAAGTAAAAGTATAAACCATTTCAAATTCGTTAAATGAAGCAAACCAGACGGCACGATTTTCTTGATTTTTTTAAATTGACGGATAGCCAGGGGCACACTCCAACACTCCAACATAATTCACAAATGAAGCATTTGTGTTTAGTGAGTCCGCCAGATTAGCGGCAGTAGGGATGACCAGGGATGTTCTCTTGATAAGTGTGTGAATTGGACCATTTTCCTGTCAAAATGTAATGGGTACTTTTGGGTGTCAGTGAAAATGTATGGAGTAAAAAGTACACTATTTTCTTTAGGAATGTAGTGAAGTAAAAGTAAAAGTGCAGAAACCCCAAAAACTACTTAAGTAGTACTTTAAAGTATTTTTATTTAATTTTTTTCTTTACACCACTGGTGATGGCACACTGTGGTATTTCACCCAATAGATATGGGAGTTCATCACAATTCGATTTGTTTTCGAATTCTTTGTGGGTCTGTGTAATCTGAGGGAAATATGTGTCTCTAATATGGTCATACAAGGAGGTTAGGAAGTGCAGCTCAGTTTCCACCTCATTTTGTGAGGAGTGTGCACATAGTCTGTCTTCTCTTGAGAGCCAGGTCTCTCTAAATACCAATGCTATGCTCACTGAGTATGTTCAGTTGAAGTCATTAAAACATGTTTTTCAACCACTCCACAAATTTCTTGCTAACAAACTATATTTTTAGCAAGTCGGTTTGGACATCTACTTTGTGCATGACACAAGTAATTTTTCCAACAATTGTTTACACTGTTTACATTATTTCATTTATAATTCAATGTATCACAATTCCAGGGAGTCAGAAGTTTACATACACTAAATTGACTGTGCCTTTAAACAGCTTGGAAAATTCCAGAAAATGATGTCATGGCTTTAGAAGCTTCTGATAGGCTAATTGACATCATTTGAGTCAATTGGAGGTGTACCTGTGGATCTGTTTCAAGGCTTACCTTCAAACTCAGTGCCTCTTTGCTTGACATCATGGGAAAATCTAAAGAAATCAGCCAAGACCTCAGAAAAACAATTATAGACCTCCACAAGTCTGGTTCATCCTTGGGAGCAATTTCCAAACGCCTGAAGGTACCATGTTCATCTGTACAAACAATAGTACGCAAGTATAAACACCATGGGACCACGCAGCCGTCATACCGCTCAGACGCATTCTGTTTCCTATAGATGGACGTACTTTGGTCTGAAAAGTGCAAATCAATCCCAGAACAACAGCAAAGGACCTTGTGAAGATGCTGGAGGAAACAGGTACAAAATTATCTATATCCACAGTAAAACAAGTCCTATATCGACATAACCTGAAAGGCCGCTCAGCAAGGAAGAAGCCACTGCTCCAAAACCACCATAAAAAAGCCAAACTACGGTTTGCAACTGCACATGGGGACAAAGATCGTACTTTTTGGAGAAATGTCCTCTGGTCTGATGAAACAAAAATAGAACTGTTGGGCCATAATGACCATCGTTATGTTTGGAGGAAAAAGGGGGGGCTTGCAAGCCGAAGAACACCATCCCAACCGTGAAGCACGGGAGTGGCAGCATCATGCTGTGGGGGTGCTTTGCTGCAGGAGCGACTGGTGCACTTCACAAAATAGATGGCATCACGAGGAAGGAAAATTATGTGGATATATTGAAGCAACATCTCAAGACATCAGTCAGGAAGTTAATGATTGGTCGCAAATGGGTCTTCCAAATGGACAATGACCCCAAGCATACTTCCAAACTTGTGGCAAAATGGCTTAAGGACAACAAAGTCAAGGTATTGGAGTGGCCATCACAAAGCCCTGACCTCAATCCTATAGAACATTTGTGGGCAGAACTGAAAAAGCGTGTGCAAGTAAGGAGGCCTACAAACCTGACTCAGTTACACCAGCTCTGTCAGGAGGAATGGGCCAAAATTCACCCAACTTATTTTGGGAAGCTTGTGGAAGGCTACCCGAAACATTTGACCCAAGTTAAGCAACTTAAAGGCAATGCTACCGACCCACTGGGAATGTGATGAAATAAATAATTCTCTCTACTATTATTCTGACATTTCACATTCTTCAAGTAAAGTGGTGATCCTAACTGACCTAAAACAGGGATTTTTTTCTAGGATTAAATGTCAGGAATTGTGAAAACAGAGTTTAAATGTATTTGGCTAAGGTGTATGTAAACTTCCGACTTCAACTGTACATAGTAAAAGCTTTCCTTAATTTTGGGTCAGTCACAGTGGTCAGGTATTTTGCCACTGTGTACTCTCTATTTAGGGCCAAATAGCATTCCAGTTTGCTCAGTTTTTTGGTAAATTCCTTCCAATGTGTCAAGTAATTCCTCCCGAGTGGCGTAGTGGTCTAAGGCACTGCATCGCAGCGCTAGCTGTGCCACTCGAGATCCTGGTTTGAATCCAGGCTCTGTCGTAGCCGGCCGTGACCGGGAGACCCATGGGGCGGCGCACAATTGGCCCAGCGTCGTCCAGGATAGGTGAGGGAATGGCTGGCAGGGATGTAGCCCTGTTGGTAGAGCATGGCGTTTGCAATGCCAGGGTTGTGGGTCAGATTCCCACGGGGGGCCAGTATGAAAAGTAAAAAAAAGAATGTATGCACTAACTAACTGTAAGTCGCTCTGGATAAGAGCATCTGCTAAATGTAAAAATGTAAATATCGTTTTGTTTTCTCATGATTTGGTTGGGTCTAAATTTGTTGCTGTTGCTTTCCTGGGCTCTGTGGGGTCTGTTTGTGTTTGTGAGCCCCAGGACCAGCTTGCTTAGGGGACTCTTCTCTAGGTTAATCTCTCTGTAGGTCATGGCTTTGTTATGGAAGGTTTGGGAATCGTTTCCTTTTAGGTGGTTGTAGAATTTAACGGCTCTTTTCTGGATTTTGATAATTAGCGGGTATCGGCATAATGGTTTGTTTGTTTGTCACTTAGGGTGTGCAGGGTGAATACGTGGTCTGTCGTACAGTAATTTGGTAAAAAGCCAATTGGACATTTGCTCAGAACATTGTTTTCACTGAAGAAATGTATGAGTCTGCTGTTAATGATAATGCAGATAATTTTCCCAAGGTTGCTGTTGATGCATATCCATTCTCATATGAGAATGTTGCCAAGCTCCAGTGCACAGTTTAGCTTCAGTGAAAAACTGTCCCATGCTTGTATCCTCAGTCTACACTAGACTCTATATTCGGTCAAAACAGCCTCTCCCGTATGTGCTAGAGCTCTTGTGAATTTTGATCATCATAGATCTTCAAGCCGATATGGACATTTGGGATCTACACTTCCTTAGTGAAAACATGATGATGTTTCTGGATATTTTGCTTCCATCAATAATTACATATCTACTGTGCATGGACAACCTCTCAGACTCCTTATGCAGGAGCTATAAAGTCCCAAGTTACCTGGGACATGATACAGCTGATCCTGGAATAAAGGCTGTTCAGTATGGGATGATTCCTGGTGCTAAATCTTTCATCTATATTCAGCTTTTTGTGTACACGAAGAGACATCCACTGGATTGATCATTAAGGTAAGGATTCATGTTTGAAATTGTAATGTTATTGAGCTTGGTAAAACTATTTGAAAACAAATCTTAAACTCCCACTGTAAGATTGTTCATAGTTTATAACAAATCAATATAAATATAATCTATCTCACTAAAAAGAGTTACAAAAAATTATGATAAACAATTGAATAGTTACATTAAATTATGGATAATTTGTATGATACTGTAGAGGTTGATATTTATTTTTAAATTATGTCAACTAGTGCCATTCATGGACCAGTGAGCTTAGTGGAGGACAGGTTTTTGTACAACCTCCTCATCTGTTTAAATCACTGTGGTAATCAATGTTTGGGCAAAGGACCAAACTGATCGTTAAGAGTAAGTTGCAAAGAATTTCTAGAATGTTTCTAATCAATAGACTATACTGTTTATAGACATTTCTGTTATTACTTTTTTTTTTATTATAATTTAAAGTTAAACTGACTTTTTGAAATGACTAGTGAAACCCTGGGATTATTGTAAGTGGAACCATCATGGTGTAATTATGAACATATATTTTGCTGTAACAAACAACAACTAATTTAATTAAAAACAAGAGTTTATTATTCTTTCAGAGACATTTTTATTTTGATATTGCCCTCTCTATGCTGCTGAATTTGAATGGGTCCATCAAAACACTGCAGTTGTGTAGACTGCTTAATGATTTTCTTTTTTTAATCAATTTCATAAATCTAATGTTTTGGTAACACTTTGTATTTCATCCTATCATATAATAACTTTTATGAAGCCTTCATAAATGCTTATAAATGTTTTATAAATTATTATAAATGTTCTAAATTATTATGGAATGGATGGCTTATAATGCGTATAAATGTTTACACATTTATTCATGATAGTTATTATAATAAAGTCTTACCAATATTTCTGTTAATAATTATGTTGTATTTTACAAATTTACAAAATATATTTTATTATTGTGTAAATCAAGAATATATATATTCATATTGTCTATCTGCATGTATACATATTTCATTCTGTTTAAGCTGGAGGCCATGAAAATATATATATATATATTTTTGGAAACCCCTTTTTTTTGTTGGCACAAAACTACTTGAATACTTCTATTTTTTTAAATATCCGGTACCGGGTTACCTTCAGACGAGTCCCGTGACACTAGTCAGGGTCGGAGAGCAAAACGGAGAACACCATCATCTTCGTGGGAGTCTCCCCTTTCCAAAGAGTGGTTAAACCGTTCGGATGCTACAAACGTTTTCGTGAGAAGACTGATTTTCGGGAGTTCTCCTGGTCTGACAAACAACGATGTAGCTCTGCCACTTTCCACCGCAGATGCGGAAGGCCAACATAGGCGGATGCGGTGGATTGAGACGCAGCCCATACAAAATAACAGATATCTCTAGCTTAAACAGACGGATTTTGATGGGGATGTTTTATTACGTTAATTAATTAATTAAATACATGCTAGTTTGATTTTCAGGTTGTATAATGTCTTACCTTTTTTATTCAGAGAGAATTGTAAAAAACAAACAAACAAAAAACATAATGTAGTATATTCCCAGATGCTGATGCTTTGTATTTCCATTTATTCATTAATATATTTTCCACAGGTCGTACCACATCCGCCCCTCAGGTCGGTGTGTTTGCCCCAACTGGTAAGGACCAGAACTGGTGGTCAGACCATGCTGCTCTGTCTGATCAACAACTTCTACCCTGATCAAGTCACTGTGAGCTGGACCATGGATGGGAAGGGTGTCTCCGGAGACCAACAGGACAGCCAGTCCGTACGTAGCCCTGATGGGACTTACAGCACAAGCAGCACTCGTACTTTACACCGCTCCACCTGGGAGTCTGGAGAGAAGTACGTCTGCCAGGTCCAGCATGAGAGCCAGACTGAACCCATCACTGGAACCCTTCTGAGGAACCAGTGTGTGATGGAGGAGTAGCATCTCCATCTCCATACTTTCATGAAGTGTAGACATACAGCTGGTGTTTTCACTTCTGCTTTTCAATAGAATGGTTCTGTTACTATAGCTATAAGTGAATTTGATTACTTTGACTACAACTAACAATGTTTCACTTCAGTAGTCTATTTGAGAATAAATTGAGAGATCATATTTCAATAAAGTGTGTTTGTTGTAATTACTGTTTCGTCTGAAAATGAAAGTTATTAAGAGGCATTTCTCTATTTTCACTTACATTAAATTAAACGTTAACACACTAATGAATCATTACAATCTATGATGAAATGAAATGGTGTACATTTGTTAGATAGTATCGTCTTTGCTTGACAATAAACATTTCATTAAAAAAAGATAAATGCCTCAGCGTGACTATTTGATGGGCTGTTTGATTAGCTTATCGAGACAAGTGGGAATGCTGGCATGAAACAGGTTCTACTTTATTGCTCATGATTGCGACACATACCACAAAGCCACATTTATATTTATTTTGGGCATTCTTCAGGTTGTCAAGTAGGCTTATAGTACAACAACAAAAACACAGCATTATGAAAAAGGACCAAAAAAGTTGTATTTTTCACAGACATTGTTTTTCCTTTCAGAATTGATGTACAGCAAGAGCCTCTCCTTATGGCAAGACATGAAATCAAGAACATGAAATCAACATATAGAATACCGTACAGTTTTGTCCTTGAATGTCCTTCACTGTGTGTCCACCCAACACCATACCTCATTCTCCCGTTGAATGCTCTGTCAAAAAAGATTGGTCATAGAAAATATATAAGCCACCGGCATCTGCAATCCAATGTTGACAAAGTGCCACTTACCCATCCCCAAAGCTCCTAAAACCATCCCTGCTGTAGTCCCTATCGTACCTGCCCATGTGGACCACCCCACTGCCACTGCTGCTGTTGCCCCAACAGACACCCCTGCTGCCCCTACCACCCCTAACAGTGCCCCTGAGGTCCCTCCCGCTCCCAGCACCACAGGGGAAGAGACCCTCACTACTATCAGAATGACCACTGCCAATCCAGCTGATCCTGCTATAACCCTCCCTTTATCTTCCCCCCTGCCCAAAGGGCCTCCTACGGTCGCCCCTAAGCCTAGCTGACATAGCTTTGACACAAAAAATCCTGCGCCCAAGGCCTCTAGAGAAGATCTGTGGTTCATCCGGGTGCTAATGTTCCCTCTTGATATATACTGACCAACCCTGCGCATTTTGATCGATTCCGACACCACTTCCTGCCCTGCGTGCACAGTGAGCACCGCTATGGCAAATGTGGCAAACATTCCCATGCACCCTGCGAACATCCAGAAGTTAACATTTGATGATTTGATGAACATGAAGGACATGAACAGGACCAAAGCTAAAAGGACCACAAACACAAACCGGTAGTCCCCGAATCCAAACACCCCAAATCCTGCTGTGATCATGGCGGTCATAGTCATGGGTATCCCTGAAAACGCCAGGAAATCCACGTATTTCACCACCATTTTGTTGATCTGCTCTTGAATGGTCCTTTGCTCATTTACCTCCTCCATCCATTCTCTCCTCTTTCTCTCCATCTCCTCTCTCTCTCTGCGCTGTGCCTCCCAGGTTCCTCTGTGCTCCAGGTCCTCTGTCCTCTCTCCCTCCTTCTCCAATGTGACAATCCTCTGCTCCATCTCCACTGTCACTCTGTCTCTCTTCTTATCCTCCCTCGCCTCCATCTCTCTCAGCTCTCTCTCCCTGGCCTCCAGAGTGCTCTGTCCCAGGCGGACACAGGACTCTCCTTGTCTCCATTTGAACTTGAGAAGGAGGTGCAAAGCAAGTTTGAGCAGGGTGAATATGCTCAGTGCCCAGAGAAGTCCCACCATCCCTGAGTCCACCACGATTGCCTCAATCACTACGCCAAGTGTTGCTCCACTGGCTGTGGTCCCAAGCGCCAGCCAGTCCAACTGCGATCCACACAACCACAGATTCTGCCTGGGATGCTCCACCACCACTGCTCCTGGCACCCAGCAATATGGAAGCCATAGCCGCTGCGACTATGACCCCAGCCACCACTGAGGTCATGACTGTGGTTAGTGCCGTTGCTCCCAGGAGGGTACCCAGTCCCAAGGGGCCCCACAGTCTGGACTCCGTCAGACACAGGCTTCAGCAGGGCCCCTGAGGTCATCACTGACATAGCCTCATTCACTGGCTCCTCGGTGGCCCCCAGCACACAGCCTCCCACCACTCCCAGGACAAAGCCCAGAGCTGCTTCCAACATGGGGCTCCTGGCCTCTGAAACACAGCAGGAAAAGAGAGAGTTACTGACATAAACACTGGATGTGGTATAACAGCTTTGTGGTATAGTTTCTATATATTGCCTAAAGATGTGTAATAAGTAAATATCGATGAAGTAAGTAAAGACATCTAATCATCCCTGATATTTAATTGTTGGCAATTTGAGTACATTAATCATATTCCTCTATTGTACTTACTGTATTGACAGTATTTAACTTTAGGCCTATGTATTTGTATTGTACTATGCAACTGAATGAAACCACCATTTGCCACTTCAACCGTGAAGTGCCTGTAGCAAGTGACTCTCAATAGACTTGCTGATCGGGTTTAACCAGCAGAGCTGCCAAGCATGGTGCTATGATATTTATATATTGTTCACATTGCTCACATGGTTCTAACTCTTGCAATACTAGGATTTAGCTCATGTTCAAGCACGTTACTGGATATACTGTAGATGCCCCAATGCCTTCTCTCTGAAGCAACAAAGTTGTTCTCCAATACTTGTTTGCTATAAGATGTCACAAAATAAGTACATGGTCAACATTATTCACAGTGTGCTGTCTGCACATGTATGTCAAGGCAAAACATGAGTTTCCATCTCATTGATAAATAGAATCAGCCAAACATGTCAATTCAAAACCACCTATCAAACAATTTGCCTCATATGCAAAGGTTGTTGCACACTACCTTATACAGCATAGGGAAATCATTCACCACCACCCCCACTATCTGAAATTAAAGGTTCAGTAAAATGCAGGTGACTTACTCAGCTTTGATGGAACCATGATGATACAGGAAGCTCAGTGAACAGTAGATGAGATCCCTCTTCTTCCAGAGATTACAGTGCAGCCTCTCCTCCAGCTCTTTGTTTCAGGTGAGCTCTGTCTGTGTGTGATACAGGTGAAAGTACTCCTCTGCTCCCTATTTGAGAGCCTGACCAGAACAGGATATACCCGTTACCTGTTTCACGAATTCTCCCTATCATTCTGTTCATACTAATCTCCAGAATCTCTACTACATCAAATGAGTATCAACACTCACATGAGCATCGATGGTCTTCCTTTGTCTGGCATCTGACCTGACTCCTCCCTGTCCCTGTCCTGTCATTCATCCACACGCTACTGTCTTGTTGGGGGCAAGTTGAGTTGAACTATTATGTAGTTTGGTATGTGAAGGTAAAATAAGAGAAAGATATACACACATGCTAGTAATGTATTCATCTTTATTTATTAATTACTTTCTTTAGTAGCGTGGAACCCCGTATTATCGGCATATTCAACAGCGTTTAAAAAATACATTAGCTTCAACAGTGTTATCTTGTGATCAAGCCATCAATGTTATGTAAATATGGGTTGTATTTACAATGGTGTTTTTTTCTTCACTGGTTGCCCTTTTCTTGTGGCAACAGGTCACAAATCTTGCTGCTGTGATGGCCAGTGGTGGAAAAAGTACTCAATTGTCATACTTGAGTAAAAGTAAAGATATCTTAATAGAAAATGACTCAAGTAAAAGTGAAAGTCACCCAGTAAAATACTACTTGAATAGAAGTCTAAAAGTATTTAGTTTTAAATATACTTAAGTATCAAAAGTAAATGTAATTGCTAAAATGTGCTTAAGTATCAAATTAAAAGTAAAAGTATAAACCATTTCAAATTCGTTATATGAAGCAAACCAGACGGCACAATTTTCTAGATTTTTTTAAATTGACGGATAGCCAGGGGCACACTCCAACACTCCAACATTATTCACAAATGAAGCATTTGTGTTTAGTGAGTCCGCCAGATTAGCGGCAGTAGGGATGACCAGGGATGTTCTCTTGATAAGTGTGTGAATTGGACCATTTTCCTGTCAAAATGTAATGGGTACTTTTGGGTGTCAGTGAAAATGTATGGAGTAAAAAGTACACTATTTTCTTTAGGAATGTAGTGAAGTAAAAGTAAAAGTGCAGAAACCCCAAAAACTACTTAAGTAGTACTTTAAAGTATTTTTACTTAATTACTTTACACCACTGGTGATGGCACACTGTGGTATTTCACCCAATAGATATGGGAGTTCATCACAATTCGATTTGTTTTCGAATTCTTTGTGGGTCTGTGTAATCTGAGGGAAATATGTGTCTCTAATATGGTCATACAAGGAGGTTAGGAAGTGCAGCTCAGTTTCCACCTCATTTTGTGAGGAGTGTGCACATAGTCTGTCTTCTCTTGAGAGCCAGGTCTCTCTAAATACCAATGCTACGCTCACTGAGTATGTTCAGTTGAAGTCGGAAGTTTACATACACTTAGGTTGGAGTCATTAAAACATGTTTTTCAACCACTCCACAAATTTCTTGCTAACAAACTATATTTTTAGCAAGTCGGTTTGGACATCTACTTTGTGCATGACACAAGTAATTTTTCCAACAATTGTTTACACTGTTTACATTATTTCATTTATAATTCAATGTATCACAATTCCAGGGGGTCAGAAGTTTACATACACTAAATTGACTGTGCCTTTAAACAGCTTGGAAAATTCCAGAAAATGATGTCATGGCTTTAGAAGCTTCTGATAGGCTAATTGACATAATTTGAGTCAATTGGGGGTGTACCTGTGGATCTGTTTCAAGGCTTACCTTCAAACTCAGTGCCTCTTTGCTTGACATCATGGGAAAATCTAAAGAAATCAGCCAAGACCTCAGAAAAACAATTATAGACCTCCACAAGTCTGGTTCATCCTTGAGAGCAATTTCCAAACGCCTGAAGGTACCATGTTCATCTGTACAAACAGCCGTCATACCGCTCAGACGCGTTCTGTTTCCTAGAGATGGACGTACTTTGGTGTGAAAAGTGCAAATCAATCCCAGAACAACAGCAAAGGACCTTGTGAAGATGCTGGAGGAAACAGGTACAAAAGTATCTGTATCCACAGTAAAACGAGCCCTATATCAACATAACCTGAAAGGCCGCTCAGCAAGGAAGAAGTCACTGCTCCAAAACCACCATAAAAAAGCCATACTACGGTTTGCAACTGCACATGGGGACAAAGATCGTACTTTTTGGAGAAATGTCCTCTGGTCTGATGAAACAAAAATAGAACTGTTTGGCCATAATGACCATCGTTATGTTTGGAGGAAAAAGGGGGGGCTTGCAAGCCGAAGAACACCATCCCAACCGTGAAGCACGGGAGTGGCAGCATCATGCTGTGGGGGTGCTTTGCTGCAGGAGCGACTGGTGCACTTCACAAAATAGATGGCATCACGAGGAAGGAAAATTATGTGGATATATTGAAGCAACATCTCAAGACATCAGTCAGGAAGTTAATGCTTGGTCGCAAATGGGTCTTCCAAATGGACAATGACCCCAAGCATACTTCCAAACTTGTGGCAAAATGGCTTAAGGACAACAAAGTCAAGGTATTGGAGTGGCCATCACAAAGCCCTGACCTCAATCCTATAGAACATTTGTGGGCAGAACTGAAAAAGTGTGTGCAAGTAAGGAGGCCTACAAACCTGACTCAGTTACACCAGCTCTGTCAGGAGGAATGGGCCAAAATTCACCCAACTTATTTTGGGAAGCTTGTGGAAGGCTACCCGAAACATTTGACCCAAGTTAAGCAATTTAAAGGCAATGCTACCGACCCACTGGGAATGTGATGAAATAAATCATTCTCTCTACTATTATTCTGACATTTCACATTCTTCAAGTAAAGTGGTGATCCTAACTGACCTAAAACAGGGATCTTTTTCTAGGATTAAATGTCAGGAATTGTGAAAAACAGAGTTTAAATGTATTTGGCTAAGGTGTATGTAAACTTCCGATTTCAACTGTACATAGTAAAAGCTTTCCTTAATTTTGGGTCAGTCACAGTGGTCAGGTATTTTGCCACTGTGTGCTCTCTATTTAGGGCCAAATAGCATTCCAGTTTGCTCAGTTTTTTGGTAAATTCCTTCCAATGTGTCAAGTAATTCCTCCCGAGTGGCACAGTGGTCTAAGGCACTGCATCGCAGCGCTAGCTGTGCCACTAGAGATCCTGGTTTGAATCCAGGCTCTGTCATAGCCGGCCGTGACCGGGAGACCCATGGGGACGCACAATTGGCCCAGCGTCGTCCAGGATAGGTGAGGGAATGGCTGGCAGGGATGTAGACTGGTCATTCAACTGAGACTGCTCTTCTCTGTGTCACGGAGACTCTCCGCACTGCTAAAGCTAACTCTCTCTCCTCTGCTCTTGTCCTTCTAGACCTGTCTGCTGCCTTTGATACTGTGAACCATCAGATCCTCCTCTCCACCCTCTCCGAGCTGGGCATCTCCGGCGCGGCTCACTCTTGGATTGCGTCCTACCTGACCGGTCGCTCCTACCAAGTGGCGTGGCGAGAAGCTGTCTCCGCACCACGTGCTCTCACCACTGGTGTCCCCCAGGGCTCAGTTCTAGGCCCTCTCCTATTCTCGCTATACACCAAGTCACTTGGCTCTGTCATATCCTCACATGGCCTCTCCTATCATTGCTACGCTGACGATACACAACTAATCTTCTCCTTTCCCCCTTCTAATAACCAGGTGGAGAATCGCATCTCTGCATGTCTGGCAGACATATCAGTATGGATGACGGATCACCACCTCAAGCTGAACCTTGGCAAGACGGAGCTGCTCTTCCTCCCGGGGAAGGACTGCCCGTTCCATGATCTCGCCATCACGGTTGTCAACTCCGTTGTGTCCTCCTCCCAGAGTGCGAAGAGCCTTGGCGTGACCCTGGACAACACCCTGTCGTTCTCCGCTAACATCAAGGCGGTGACCCGATCCTGTAGGTTCATGCTCTACAACATTCGGAGAGTACGACCCTGCCTTACACAGGAAGCGGCATAGGTCCTAATCCAGGCACTTGTCATCTCCCGTCTGGATTACTGCAACTCGCTGTTGGCTGGGCTCCCTGCCTGTGCCATTAAACCCCCTACAACTCATCCAGAATGCCGCAGCCCGTCTGGTGTTCAACCTTCCCAAGTTCTCTCACGTCACCCCGCTTCTCCGCACACTCCACTGGCTTCCAGTTGAAGCTCGCATCTGTTACAAGACCATGGTGCTTGCCTATGGAGCTGTGAGGGGAACGCACCTCCGTACCTTCAGGCTATGATCAGTCCCTACACCCAAACGAGGGCATTGCGTTCATCCACCTCTGGCCTGCTGGCTCCCCTTCCTCTGCGGAAGCATAGTTCCCGCTCAGCCCAGTCAAAACTGTTCGCTGCTCTGGCACCCCAATGGTGGAACAAGCTCCCTCACGACGCCAGGACAGCGGAGTCACTCACCACCTTCCGGAGACATTTGAAACCCCACCTCTTTAAGGAATACCTGGGATAGGATAAAGTAATACTTCTACCCCCAAAAAAAAAAAAAATATATATATATATTTTTTTTTAATTAATTGGGAAAGTGGTTATCCCACTGGCTATAAGGTGAATGCACCAATTTCTAAGTCGCTCTGTATAAGAGCGTCTGCTAAATGACGTAAATGTAATGTAGCCCTGTAGGTAGAGCATGGCGTTTGCAATGCCAGGGTTGTGGGTCAGATTCCCACGGGGGGCCAGTATGAAAAGTAAAAAAAATAATGTATGCACTAACTAACTGTAAGTCGCTCTGGATAAGAGCATCTGCTAAATGTAAAAATTTAAATATCGTTTTGTTTTCTCATGATTTGGTTGGGTCTAAATTTGTTGCTGTTGCTTTCCTGGGCTCTGTGGGGTCTGTTTGTGTTTGTGAGCCCCAGGACCAGCTTGTTTAGGGGACTCTTCTCTAGGTTAATCTCTCTGTAGGTCATGGCTTTGTTATGGAATGTTTGGGAATCGTTTCCTTTTAGGTGGTTGTAGAATTTAACGGCTCTTTTCTGGATTTTGATAATTAGCGGGTATCAGCATAATTCTGCTCAGCGTGCATTTTTTGGTGTTTTACGTTGTACACGGAGGATGTTTTTGCAGAATTCTGCATGCAGAGTCTCAATGTGTTTTTTTGTCCCATTTTGTGAATTATTGGTTGTTTAGCAGACCCTAGACCTCACAACCATAAAGGGCAATGTGTTCTATAACTGATTTAAGTATTTTTAGCCAGATCCTAATTGGGATGTCGAATTTCATGTTCCTTTTGATGGCGTAGAAGGTCCTTCTTGCCTTGCCTCTCAGATCGTTCACAGCTTTGTGGAAGTTACCTGTGATGCTGATGTTTAGGCCGAGGTAAGTATAGTTTTTTGTGTGCCCTAGGGCAACGGTGTCTAGATGGAATTTGTATTTGTGGTCCTGGCAACTGGACCTTTTTTTTAACACCATTATTTTTGTCTTACTGAGATTTACTGTCAGGGCCCAGGTCTGACAGCATCTGTGGAGAAGATCTAGGTGCTGCTCTAGGCCCTCCTTGGTTGGGGACAGAAGCACCAGATCATCAGCAAACAGTAGACATTTGACTTCAGATTTTAGTAGGGTGAGGCCGGGTGCTGCAGACTGTTCTAGTGCCCTCACCAATTCATTGATATATATGTTGAAGAGGGTGGGGCTCAAGCTGCATCCCTGTCTCACCCCACGGCCCTGTGGAAAGAAAATTGTGTGTTTTTCGTCAAGTTTAACTGCACACTTATTGTTTGTGTACATGGATTTTATAATGTCATATGTTTTTCCCCGAACACCACTTTCCATCAATTTGTATAGCAGACCCTCATGCCAAATTGAGTCAAAAGCTTTTTTGAAATCAACAAAGCATGAGAAGACATGTTTTGGTTTGTTTGTTTGTCACTTAGGGTGTGCAGGGTGAATACGTTGTCTGTCGTACAGTAATTTGGTAAAAAGCCAATTGGACATTTGCTCAGAACGTTGTTTTCACTGAAGAAAATTATGAGTCTGCTGTTAATGATAATGCAGATAATTTTCCCAAGGTTGCTGTTGATGCATATCCATTCTCATATGAGAATGTTGCCAAGCTCCAGTGCACAGTTTAGCTTCAGTGAAAAACTGTCCCATGCTTGTAACCTCGGTCTACACTAGACTCTATATTCGGTCAAAACAGCCTCTCCCGTATGTGCTAGAGCTCTTATGAATTTTGATCATCATAGATCTTCAAGCCGATATGGACATTTGGGATCTACACTACTTAGTGAAAACATGATGATGTTTCTGGATATTTTGCTTCCATCAATAATTACATATCTACTGTGCATGGACAACCTCTCAGACTCCTTATGCAGGAGCTATAAAGTCCCAAGTTACCTGGGACATGATACAGCTGATCCTGGAATAAAGGTTGTTATGATTTTCTATTTACATTGAGGGATATTGAATTGAGAAATGGGACCAGGCTAGGAATCACTGTGATGACATGATCAGTATGGGATGATTCCTGGTGCTAAATCTTTCATCTGTATTCAGCTATTTGAGTACACGAAGAGACATCCACTGGATTGATCATTAAGGTAAGGATTCATGTTTGAAATTGTAATGTTATTGAGCTTGGTAAAACTATTTGAAAACAAATCTTAAACTCCCACTGTAAGATTGTTCATAGTTTATAACAAATCAATAGAAATGTAATCTATCTTACTAAAAAGAGTTACAAAAAATTATGATAAACAATTGAATAGTTACATTAAATGATGGATAATTTGTATGATACTGTAGAGGTTGATATTTCTTTTTAAATTCTGTCAACTAGTGCCATTCATGGACCAGTGAGCTTAGTGGAGGAGAGGTTTTTGTACAACCTCCTCATCTGTTTAAATCACTGTGGTACATGTTTGGGCAAAGGACCAAACTGATCATTAAGAGTAAGTTGCAAAGAATTTCTACAATGTTTCTAATCAATAGACTATACTGTTTATAGACATTTCTGTTATTACTATTTTTTTAAAATAATTAAATAATAAGTTAATAAGTTAAACTGACTTTTTGAAATGACTAGTGAAACCCTGGGATTATTGTAAGTGGAACCATCATGGTGTAATTATGAACAGATATTTTACTGTAACAAACAACAACTAATTTAATTAAAAACAAGAGTTTATTATTCTTTCAGAGACATTTTTATTTTGATATTGCCCTCTCTATGCTGCTGAATTTGAATGGGTCCATCAAAACACTGCAGTTGTGTAGACTGCTTAATGATTTTCTTTTTTTAATCAATTTCATAAATCTAATGTTTTGGTAACACTTTGTATTTCATCCTATCATATAATAACTTTTGTGAAGCCTTCATAAATGCTTATACATGCTTTATAAATTATTATAAATGTTCTAAATTATTATGGAATGGAAGGCTTTTAATGCTTATAAATGTTTACACATTTATTCATGATAGTTATTATAATAAAGTCTTACCAATATTTCTGTTAATAATTATGTTGTATTTTACAAATTTACAAAATATATTTTATTATTATGTAAATCAAGAATACATATATTCATATTGTCTATCTGCATGTATACATATTTCATTCTGTTTATGCTGGAGGCTACGAAAATACTAAGGGGGGAGGGGGGGGTTCTACTAAGCTAACATATGGAATTGTTTTAAGATGGTCATACCATGGATCATTTAGCTATTTGATATTGAATTTTAGGACCCCTGTAGGTATCAACATTTTAAATGTTTTATTATTTGATAAAATATCAAATTTGGCCTTTACTACTATAGCCCATAAAAACACATTGAATAACACATTCATAAATGGCAAAACAACAAATAAATAATAAGGAATAAGGTTTTGAAGTGTCTGTCCTATATCTAGAAGATAAGAAAGCTCAGGAAATATATAAATATTTTTTGGAAACCCCTTTTATTTGTTGGCACAAAACTACTTGAATACTTATATTTTTTTAAATATCCGGTACCGGGTTACCTTCAGACGAGTCCCGTGACACTAGTCAGGGTCGGAGAGCAAAACGGAGAACACCATCATCTTCGTGCGTGGGAGTCTCCCCTTTCCAAAGAGTGGTTAAACCGTTCGGGTGCTACAAACATTTTCGTGAGAAGACTGATTTTCGGGAGGTCTCCTGGTCTGACAAACAGCGATGTAGCTCTGCCACTTTCCACCGCAGATGCGGAAGGCCAACATAGGCGGATGCGGTGGATTGAGACGCAGCCCATACAAAATAACAGATATCTCTAGCTTAAACAGACGGATTTTGATGGGGATGTTTTATTACGTTAATTAATTAATTAAATACATGCTAGTTTGATTTTCAGGTTGTATAATGTCTTACCTTTTTTATTTAGAGAGAATTGTAAAAAACAAACAAACAAAAAACATAATGTAGTATATTCCCAGATGCTGATGGTTGGATTTCCATTTATTCATTAATATGTTTTCCACAGGTCGTGCCACATCCGCCCCTCAGGTCGGTGTGTTTGCCCCAACTGGTAAGGACCAGAACTGGTGGTCAGACCACGCTGCTCTGTCTGATCAACAACTTCTACCCTGATCAAGTCACTGTGAGCTGGACAATGGATGGGAAGGGTGTCTCCGGAGACCAACAGGACAGCCAGTCCGTACGTAGCCCTGATGGGACTTACAGCACAAGCAGCACTCGTACTTTACACCGCTCCACCTGGGAGTCTGGAGAGAAGTACGTCTGCCAGGTCCAGCATGAGAGCCAGACTGAACCCATCACTGGAACCCTTCTGAGGAACCAGTGTGTGATGGAGGAGTAGCATCTCTATCTCTATACTTTCATGAAGTGTAGACATACAGCTGGTGTTTTCACTTCTGCTTTTCAATAGAATGGTTCTGTTACTATAGCTATAAGTGAATTTGATTACTTTGACTACAACTAACAATGTTTCACTTCAGTAGTCTATTTGAGAATAAATTGAGAGATCATATTTCAATAAAGTGTGTTTGTTGTAATTACTGTTTCGTCTGAAAATGAAAGTTATTAAGAGGCATTTCTCTATTTTCACTTACATTAAATTAAACGTTAACACACTAATGAATCATTACAATCTATGATGAAATGAAATGGTGTACATTTGTTAGATAGTATCGTCTTTGCTTGACAATAAACATTTCATTAAAAAAAGATAAATGCCTCAGCGTTACTATTTGATGGGCTGTTTGATTAGCTTATCGAGACAAGTGGGAATGCTGGCATGAAACAGGTTCTACTTTATTGCTCATGATTGCGACACATACCACAAAGCCACATTTATATTTATTTTGGGCATTCTTCAGGTTGTCAAGTAGGCTTATAATAAAACAACAAAAACACAGCATTATGAAAAAGGACCAAAAAAGTTGTATTTTTCACAGACATTTGTTTTTCCTTTCAGAATTGATGTACAGCAAGAGCCTCTCCTTATGGCAAGACATGAAATCAAGAACATGAAATCAACATATAGAATACCGTACAGTTTTGTCCTTGAATGTCCTTCACTGTGTGTCCACCCAACACCATACCTCATTCTCCCGTTGAATGCTCTGTCAAAAAAGATTGGTCATAGAAAATATATAAGCCACCGGCATCTGCAATCCAATGTTGACAAAGTGCCACTTACCCATCCCCAAAGCTCCTAAAACCATCCCTGCTGTAGTCCCTATCGTACCTGCCCATGTGGACCACCCCACTGCCACTGCTGCTGTTGCCCCAACAGACACCCCTGCTGCGCCTACCACCCCTAACAGTGCCCCTGAGGTCCCTCCCGCTCCCAGCACCACAGGGGAAGAGACCCTCACTACTATCAGAATGACCACTGCCAACCCAGCTGATCCTGCTATAACCCTCCCTTTATCTTCCCCCTGTTATGATTTAACTGGATAGAACCCAAATGCAGACAAGTACACCAAGCCAGAGAAGTTTTAACAGGTTTATTATAATGTTCAATAGTCCAGGTTTCCAATAAATGGGGAAGAGCAAGTCCAGGTTACAGGGAGGGTACAGATCCAGGTCAGGGCAGGTGTGGTACCGTAATGTCCTAGTGTCCGCGGTGAGTCCAAAGGAGAGGCCCGATAGTGGAGAGCAGGATGGTGGTGGCAGGAGTGAAGCGGAGGCAGGAGTCAGGTTCCAAATATCTGTGGCACAGGAGAAAAAGTAAATAAACAGTCCAAAAAAACACAAGAGCGAAAACAGACAGGTTGAGTCGGCAGCGAGACTAACATGGTTGTCTTGACTTTGATCTGACGATGAGTGGAAAGTTTGACCGGGTCTTAAAGGCTGAGGTGATTATGGTGAATGAGCTGCAGCTGGAACCCTGACTCCCGCACACCAGACTTCACTCCTGCAATCAAGGACAGACAGAGGGGAGGGGGAGAGCAGAGAGAGAGCTACCTAGCAGCAGTAGGCCTAACAGTACCCCCCTCTACGGACGCCACCTGGCGGCCGACAGGGTTTATCAGGATGTAACCTATGAAACTCACGAACCAGAGCAGGATCCACAATGAAGCTCCTGGGCACCCAGGAACGTTCCTCAGGACCATAACCCTCCCAATCCACCAGGTACTGGAAACCACGACCCCGGCGGCGAACATCCAGAAGTCGCCGGACAGTGTAGACCGGACCCCCACCCACGATCTTGGGCGGAGGAGGGGGACGAGAGGGCGGGCACAAAGGGCTAACCGACACAGGCTTAATCTGGGAAACATGAAAGGTGGAATGAACCCGTAGGGAGGCAGGAAGCTGTAGCTTAACCGCGCAGGGGTTAACAATAGACAGTATCTTGAACGGTCCTATAAAACGAGGCGCCATCTTCTTCGACTCCACCTTCAATGGAAGGTCCCGTGACTTCAGCCATACCTCTTGACCAGGAGAGTAACCGGGAGCCTGGGACCGGTGACGGTTGGCTTGCCTCTGCATGTACGCGAAGCTCGGGACAGAGCTACCCTGGCCTTCCTCCAGACCTTGCAGCAGCGGCGCATGTGGGACTGCACCGAGGGTACCGCAAGTTCCCTCTCTTGGGAAGGGAACAGGGGAGGTTGATAACCCAGAGCACACAGAAAAGGAGACAAACCAGAGGAAGCGTTAGTCAAGGTGTTATGAGCATATTCCACCCAGGGGAGCATGGAGCTCCATGACCCAGGGGTTAGACCCAGTGACACAGCGAAGTGCGGTCTCCATCTCCTGGTTCGCTCTCTCGGCTTGCCCGTTGGTCTGGGGGTGATATCCAGAGGACAGGCTGGATGTAATGCCCAAAGCTTTACAGAAAGCTTTCCACACCTGGGAGACAAACTGGGGACCCCTGTCAGAGACAATATCCGTGGGTAGACCATGAGAGCGGAACACATGTTCAACCAAAATATCAGCCGTCTCTCTGGCAGTGGGCAGTTTAGGTAGGGCCAAAAAATGAGCGAACTTAGAAAAACGATCAATCACCGTAAGAATGACAGTCTTACCAGATGAGGGGGGAAGTCCAGTGACAAAATCCATAGCGATATGCGACCAGGGCCGGCTGGGTATAGGTAGAGGTCGTAGATGACCAGCGCTGGCCTGGGTGGAGTTTTTACTTCGTGCACATACCGTACAAGCAGCAATGAAGGCTCGAGTGTCCGCCTCCATCGTGGCCCACCAGAACTTCCGTCGCACAAAGTCAAGGGTCCGCGAAACTCCAGGGTGACAGGTAAGGGGAGACGAGTGAGCCCACTGAAGTACCTGGGAGCGAGCAGACTCAGGGACAAACATCCGGTTAGGAGGACCCCTCCCAGGGTCAGCTTGATGATGTTGAGCCTGTCTAACAATCCCCTCGATGTCACATGTGATGACTGCAATACTGCAGGTAGGAGGCAAAATGGGTTCAGGGTTACTACCAGTATCAACAGCCGAATGAACACGAGACAGGGCGTCAGGCTTGACGTTGCGTGACCCAGGACGGTAAGACAGAGAAAAATTGAATCTCCCAAAAAATAGTGCCCACCTGGCTTGACGGGGGTTGAGCTGCTTCGCTGACTGGAGGTAAGCCAGATTCTTATGATCCGTCCAAACGATGAAGGGTTGTTCCGCCCCTCCAACCAATGTCGCCACTCCTCGAGAGCCAGCTTAACGGCGAGCAGTTCACGATTTCCAACATCATAATTCCTCTCTGCCTGAGAAAGTTTCCTTGAGAGAAAAGCACAGGGATGCAGTTTGTTATCTTCAGGAGAATGTTGTGACAACACTGCACCTACCCCAGTGTCGGATGCATCCACCTCCACGACAAACTGGCGGTCGGGGGTCCGGCTGCATCAGAATGGGAGCCGAGGCGAAGCGATGTTTCAGTTCTTCGAACGCTGATTCGGCCCCTTCATTCCAAGCGAACGGTCGTGAGATGGAGGTGAGAGCGGTGAGTGGCGCCGCAATGCGGCTGTAGTCCTTGATGAACCTCCTATAGAAGTTCGCAAACCCCAGGAATCGTTGAAGTTGTTTGCGGGTAGAGGGAGCTGGCCAGTCCGTGACAGCAGAGATCTTAGCTGGGTCCATCCGCAGCTCCCCCTGAGCTATGATGTAACCCAAAAAAGAGGTCTCAGACACGTGAAATTCACATTTCTCCATCTTCACAAACAGTTTGTTCTCCAACAACCTTTGCAACACCTGGCGCACATGCAGTTCATGTTCCTGGGAGGACTCTGAGAAAATCAAGATATCATCCAGATAGACAAAAACAAACCGATTCAACATGTCCCGAAGGACATCATTGACTAGTGCCTGAAAAACAGCAGGGGCATTAGACAACCCAAAAGGCATAACCCGATACTCAAAATGTCCCAAGGGTGTGTTGAAGGCAGTCTTCCATTCATCACCCTTACGAATGCGCACCAGGTGATACGCATTTCGTAGATCCAGTTTCGTAAAGATGGTAGCACCATGAAGGAGGGGAAAAGCAGAATTAATCAAAGGCAGAGAATACTTGTTCTTAATGGTGATGTTGTTAAGTCCACGGTAATCAATACAGGGTCTGAGGGTCTTATCCTTCTTAGCAACAAAAAAGAATCCCGCTCCTACAGGTGACGAGGAAGGACGCATAATACCTGCCGCCAAGGAGTCCCGAATGTAGTTCTCCATAGCCTCCGTCTCCGGCCGGGAGAGATTGTACAGGCGACTGCTGGGGAGCGGGGCTCCTGGCTGGAGGTCAATGGCGCAGTCGTAAGGCCGGTGAGGAGGAAGAGAAGTAGCTCTGTGTTTGCAGAAAACGGATGCCAGGTCATGATACACGTCAGGAACAGCAGAAAGATCCATGGACTCCAGTGGAGGTTGAGGCACAGTACTGGCAGGAGTCTGAGCAGAACACAAACAATTCACATGACAAAATGTGCTCCATGAAACAATGCTACCTGTCACCCAATCAATGTGTGGATTGTGTTTTATGAGCCAGGGGATACCAAGGACCAGGGGAGTCTGTGGGCAGTCGATAATATGGAATTGAATGTTCTCCTGATGATTTCCCGACACTCTAAGACAAACAGGAACAGTCTGATGGGTAATGCGGGTCAACAATTGTCCATTTAGACCCTTAGCCTGCAGCGGACAGTCCATAGGAACAGTCTCCAAATCCATTTGTTGAGCCCACTCTCTATCCAAAAGCTTTCGTCGGCACCAGAGTCAATCAGCGCACTAACAGAGAAATTCTGGAACTGCCACTGGAGGGATGCCTGGAGCAGAATGCGGGGAGAAGAGGAAGAATCCGCTGCTCGGCTCACCAAAACTTCTCCCATAAATGATGAGCCGGCCCTTTTCCCGGACGAACTGGGCAGGAAGGAACGAAATGACCAGCTTCTCCACAATACAGGCAGACCCGAGCCTGAATACGACGTGCACGCTCCTCTGAGGACAACCGTGCACGACCCACCTCCATGGCTCGGGTTCAGTGCTCCTCGTATCGACTCGGGAAGACACGGCTCTCTCCGTAGGGACGATGCAGGGAGGAGTTTGTTGATGACAGACAGGTTGCTTGGAACTAACACTCCTCTCCCGGCGGCGCTCCCGAATCCGATTATCCAACCTGATAGTGAGTGAAATAAGATTATCCAGCGTAGGCGATTCATCATATGACACCAATTCATCTTTTAAAGTCTCAGACAAAGCATTGATGAACACTCCTTGTAATGCCTCGTCATTCCAACCACTCACTGCTGCTAAAGTCCGAAACTCCACTGCCATCTCCGCCACACTACGAGCCCCCTGCCGAAGAGAAAACAACCGTTTAGCAGCCTCCTTGCCTCGTACGGGGTGGTCAAAACCTTCCTCATCTCCGTGGTGAAGGCCACGTAAGCGTTGCAAATGTCCGACTGACTCTCCCAGACCGCGGATCCCCAGGCACGAGCGGAACCGCTAGTAGAGTTGATAAGGTAGGCAATACGGGCTCTTTCTGAGGCGTAGGTGAGGGGCTGTTGTTCAAACACTAACGAGCATTGAGTCAAAAAATCGCCACAGGTTCCCATGTTCCCGTCATAGCGCTCTGGAGCAGGAACAAAAGGCTCTCTGATCTGGGCTGAAGGGGTAGTAAGGGCAGACACTTGATTGGTGAGTAATTGAACCTGATTAAGCAGCACCTGACTGTCCTCAGCAATCGTCTTAAACAGGGTATCATGTTGGCCAAGTAGAATGCCCTGATTGGCTATGGCAGTCCAAATTTGAGTGCACTCTGGGGTGGTATCCGAGCTACTGTCTGCTGGGTTCATGTTGGTCAGATCATACTGTTATGATTTAACTGGATAGAACCCAAATGCAGACAAGTACACCAAGCCAGAGAAGTTTTAACAGGTTTATTATAATGTTCAATAGTCCAGGTTTCCAATAAATGGGGAAGAGCAAGTCCAGGTTACAGGGAGGGTACAGATCCAGGTCAGGGCAGGTGTGGTACCGTAATGTCCTAGTGTCCGCGGTGAGTCCAAAGGAGAGGCCCGATAGTGGAGAGCAGGATGGTGGTGGCAGGAGTGAAGCGGAGGCAGGAGTCAGGTTCCAAATATCTGTGGCACAGGAGAAAAAGTAAATAAACAGTCCAAAAAACACAAGAGCGAAAACAGACAGGTTGAGTCGGCAGCGAGACTAACATGGTTGTCTTGACTTTGATCTGACGATGAGTGGAAAGTTTGACCGGGTCTTAAAGGCTGAGGTGATTATGGTGAATGAGCTGCAGCTGGAACCCTGACTCCCGCACACCAGACTTCACTCCTGCAATCAAGGACAGACAGAGGGGAGGGGGAGAGCAGAGAGAGAGCTACCTAGCAGCAGTAGGCCTAACACCCCCCTGCCCAAAGGGCCTCCTACGGTCGCCCCTAAGCCTAGCTGACATAGCTTTGACACAAAAAATCCTGCGCCCAAGGCCTCTAGAGAAGATCTGTGGTT
The DNA here is from genome assembly GCF_020615455.1 of Coregonus clupeaformis. NCBI lineage: Eukaryota > Metazoa > Chordata > Actinopteri > Salmoniformes > Salmonidae > Coregonus > Coregonus clupeaformis. The sequence goes on from NW_025534051.1 coordinate 150,461, forward strand.
CATCCGGGTGCTAATGTTCCCTCTTGATATATACTGACCAACCCTGCGCATTTTGATCGATTCCGACACCACTTCCTGCCCTGCGTGCACAGTGAGCACCGCTATGGCAAATGTGGCAAACATTCCCATGCACCCTGCGAACATCCAGAAGTTAACATTTGATGATTTCATGAACATGAAGGACATGAACAGGACCAAAGCTAAAAGGACCACAAACACAAACCGGTAGTCCCCGAATCCAAACACCCCAAATCCTGCTGTGATCATGGCGGTCATAGTCATGGGTATCCACCACCATTTTGTTGATCTGCTCTTGAATGGTCCTTTGCTCATTTACCTCCTCCATCCATTCTCTCCTCTTTCTCTCCATCTCCTCTCTCTCTCTGCGCTGTGCCTCCCAGGTTCCTCTGTGCTCCAGGTCCTCTGTCCTCTCTCCCTCCTTCTCCAATGTGACAATCCTCTGCTCCATCTCCACTGTCACTCTGTCTCTCTTCTTATCCTCCCTCGCCTCCATCTCTCTCAGCTCTCTCTCCCTGGCCTCCAGAGTGCTCTGTCCCAGGCGGACACAGGACTCTCCTTGTCTCCATTTGAACTTGAGAAGGAGGTGCAAAGCAAGTTTGAGCAGGGTGAATATGCTCAGTGCCCAGAGAAGTCCCACCATCCCTGAGTCCACCACGATTGCCTCAATCACTACGCCAAGTGTTGCTCCACTGGCTGTGGTCCCGAAAGCGCCAGCCAGTCCAACTGCGATCCACACAACCACAGATTCTGCCTGGGATGCTCCACCACCACTGCTCCTGGCACCCAGCAATATGGAAGCCATAGCCGCTGCGACTATGACCCCAGCCACCACTGAGGTCATGACTGTGGTTAGTGCCGTTGCTCCCAGGAGGGTACCCAGTCCCAAGGGCCCCACAGTCTGGACTCCGTCAGACACAGGCTTCAGCAGGGCCCCTGAGGTCATCACTGACATAGCCTCATTCACTGGCTCCTCGGTGGCCCCCAGCACACAGCCTCCCACCACTCCCAGGACAAAGCCCAGAGCTGCTTCCAACATGGGGCTCCTGGCCTCTGAAACACAGCAGGAAAAGAGAGAGTTACTGACATAAACACTGGATGTGGTATAACAGCTTTGTGGTATAGTTTCTATATATTGCCTAAAGATGTGTAATAAGTAAATATCGATGAAGTAAGTAAAGACATCTAATCATCCCTGATATTTAATTGTTGGCAATTTGAGTACATTAATCATATTCCTCTATTGTACTTACTGTATTGACAGTATTTAACTGTAGGCCTATGTATTTGTATTGTACTATGCAACTGAATGAAACCACCATTTGCCACTTCAACCGTGAAGTGCCTGTAGCAAGTGACTCTCAATAGACTTGCTGATCGGGTTTAACCAGCAGAGCTGCCAAGCATGGTGCTATGATATTTATATATTGTTCACATTGCTCACATGGTTCTAACTCTTGCAATACTAGGATTTAGCTCATGTTCAAGCACGTTACTGGATATACTGTAGATGTCCCAATGCCTTCTCTCTGAAGCAACAAAGTTGTTCTCCAATACTTGTTTGCCATAAGATGTCACAAAATAAGTACATGGTCAACATTATTCACAGTGTGCTGTCTGCACATGTATGTCAAGGCAAAACATGAGTTTCCATCTCATTGATAAATAGAATCAGCCAAACATGTCAATTCAAAACCACCTATCAAACAATTTGCCTCATATGCAAAGGTTGTTGCACACTACCTTATACAGCATAGGGAAATCATTCACCACCACCCCCACTATCTGAAATTAAAGGTTCAGTAAAATGCAGGTGACTTACTCAGCTTTGATGGAACCATGATGATACAGGAAGCTCAGTGAACAGTAGATGAGATCCCTCTTCTTCCAGAGATTACAGTGCAGCCTCTCCTCCAGCTCTTTGTTTCAGGTGAGCTCTGTCTGTGTGTGATACAGGTGAAAGTACTCCTCTGCTCCCTATTTGAGAGCCTGACCAGAACAGGATATACCCGTTACCTGTTTCACGAATTCTCCCTATCATTCTGTTCATACTAATCTCCATAATCTCTACTACATCAAATGAGTATCAACACTCACATGAGCATCGATGGTCTTCCTTTGTCTGGCATCTGACCTGACTCCTCCCTGTCCCTGTCCTGTCATTCATCCACACGCTACTGTCTTGTTTGGGGCAAGTTGAGTTGAACTATTATGTAGTTTGGTATGTGAAGGTAAAATAAGAGAAAGATATACACACATGCTAGTAATGTATTCATCTTTATTTATTAATTGCTTTCTTTAGTAGCGTGGAACCCCGTATTATCGGCATATTCAACAGCGTTTAAAAAATACATTAGCTTCAACAGTGTTATCTTGTGATCAAGCCATCAATGTTATGTGATTATTGGTGTCGTAAAAATTTTAGCTAACGGGTTAGCAATTAGCAAGTTTGACATTTCAGTTGAAATACTACTATTATCAGCTTTTTGATAAGCGGTTTAGCAAAAAAATACGTCCCGTATTATCGGCATACGGCCCCCAGTTATTGGCCACCTTACTATTCTGTTCAATTACAAGATATATCAGTTTAATTTTGTTCAAAAAAGAGACACCAACCACGTACCCAAAGTGTTTACTAGATAGTTGACTAGTTGGCTAGCCTTCCGGTAAAAAATAACTTGCCTGTCAACTTTTCATTACGTAGCCCGGTGCGCCCTCCTGTGGACTCTTAAAAAATGGTTCTTCACCAACATATTCAGTGTTGTAACCAAATAATGTGTCATCATTTGTTTTACAGATTCATCTTATATTTTGAGAAAGTATATAAATTGAATTCTAAAATATGAGTATTAATAATTTACATCAAAGAAAAACTTTAATTTCAGTTATGTGCATTGACCTAAACAATGAAAACACTGTTGGAGTTTGTTGCAGAGATGCACTTGGAAAGTAAAGGAAGAAATACACAAGATGGGTTCAATAAATATATATATTATATTTTAGACATTTCTTTTTTTGTACAAATAAATAATTTCATATGAACACAAACAAAACAAACAATTAAATCTCGACCTCCATCCCTATATTGTCAAAAAAAAAATCACAATAATAATCCAGCTCCACTGCTACCTCTTGATCCCACTGCACACACCTGCAGTGGAACCAGTGCTGACAGAAGTCACAGCACACCCATGGCACCTCGGATCTACACTCCTGAGTGGAGCTTGCAGGCGGATCATGCTCCACGCAGCGAGCACAGCAGGTGGTGTCTTCTTTTATAAAAAATAAAATAATAAAAATTGATTAATATGGTTTTGCAAAATGTAGAAGTTCTTCAGCAACAGTAGTAATTGATACAACTGAGAGAGAGAGAAAAACAGATGAAGTACCTGAGAGTGGTGCCATGGGTGGCGTGACCGACGTGACCGGTGGAGCTTTTCTCTTCCTTTTCTGTGCTGCAGTTTGAGAAAAAGTACTGTTAGACAGAGCATGTTTCATGAAAACCCTTTTCAACTTTTTTACATCAATACCTCTGGAGGAAGCTGCAGAGGTTTTGGAGGAGGTGGAGATGACTTGAGGGCTGGTGCTATGTACTGTAGATATGTAAAGAGAGATTATTTTTTTTACATTGCTGTTTTATAACAAACAGTAATTTTTTCGTAATTTAACATGTGTTTACCTGTGGAGGTGGCGGTATTCAAATTGCAGGGGGCAGGGACACCAGACGAGGCTGCTATGGTGGTGTGACCAGGGGAGACTGAGGAGGCAGTTGGTCCAGAGGAGGCCGTGTTGGTGGTGACAGACAGGGTGGGTGGTGTGCATCATGGTGGTGGTGGACAAAACCGCCGACGATGGCTTGGAGGAGCTGGTGTTTGTATTGGTGGGATTGAGGGGCCGACATTGGTGTGGCCGGGAGAGTAGGCACGTGGCCTTCTTCTGCAGCTGGGGACTCCGGCGGCTCCTACAGGTGTTGCACACTGGGAGGCACTGGCAGTGGTGATGCAGCTGTCAGGAGTGGTTCCAGCAGGGGGTCCTGCAGAGGCGATGGCGTCAATGGTCTCATCCATGGCAGCCCTCTCCTGTGCCCTCTGTGTTCTGAGGGCTGCCCGACGCTCTTTCTCCTCTGCCTCGGCCCTCTCCTTCTCACCCCTCTCCTGCCACTTGTGCGTGTATTCTTCCCCGGTGAGGCATGTGGCGACCACAGGGAGTCTTCTGTATCGGTCCAGCCGATACTTCAGGACAGTAAGGATGTGCCTCAGGTCCTTCGCTATCAGCCCACCCTCTATTAGGGGGTGCTCTTGTAGAGCTAGGCCTGGGACTGGAGCAGGGACTGGGACTGGAGATGGGGCTGAGGGTCCTCCTGTGGTCGCTGGGGAGGAGGCGCTGATGGATGGCACAGTGCTGCTGGTTCCAGGAGAGGCGGTGGTGGGACTCAGTAGGGACCGAGACAACATTAAACGCAACCCTTCAATGGCTGAAGGGTCAAAAAGGGAAGAGGCCACACTTCTTTAACCCTTCCACCACATAGCGCATGTCCTTGCATCGCTGGTACGGGTAGCGGAATACTCTGGCAAATTCTGATTTGTTTACCATGTAGGAGTGGTCAAAATGGCTAAGGTCTCTCAGCCTTTAAAGGGCCAAAGTATGCCACGTCCAGTGGCTGCAGGACATGGGTGCAGTGTGGTGGAAGACAAAGAAGTATAACCCCTTCCCTTAGTGCCGCCGCGAGCACTTCCGGGTCCATGTGGCTCTTGTGCCCATCGAAGAGGAAAAGGAGAGGGCGCTCCTTCACTGCATGCTTAATGAAGTGCAGAAACCACTTCCTGAACAGGTCCCAGTCAATGTAGCCACTGCTAGCCAAGGCTTGGGGGGGGGGCTCCCAGTGTGTAGTGGCCACCGGGGAAACACTTGGGGTAGATGATAAACGGGGGGGACGTCCTCCCCAGCTGCGTTGAAGCAGGCCAGCACTGTGATGTGCTCCTTGGTCCCAGGAGCCTGCTGGTACACGTGTTTTGCGCCCCGGGGAGCCAGCACTTTGTGCCTGCTCTGGTCGCTACGAAACCCAGACTTATCGCAGTTATAGATTTGTCTGGGTTTCTCCCTCAACCCACTCTCCTCCAAGTGCTTCTCATAAGAAGTGAAGAAGGTGTCCATCGTCGGACGTGTGGCACACTCAGCACTCCCCCTGTCCAGGGTGTCCGGCCTCCTCATGCTCAGGTTCTTGTGCCTCCTCCTGAACATTTCCCACCACCTCTTCCCCAGTGGTGGGATTGTTTCCCCTGGATGGCGAAACCTACAATAGAATAGAATATATAATTGTCCCTCCAGGATGAAAATATTTGTTTTGGCATCACCATACACATCCACATTTACATCACACACATTGAGAACAGTCAGTCCACCAATCTACATACATAAATACATAGAACACCAAATACCTGCGTATTTTGTCGGCGTATTTCATCAGCCTCTGTCTGGTGAAGGGGAACCCATGGCTGGCGCAGTAGATACAGTACTGCACCAGATAATTTGCAAGCAATGTGGGTGGTCCACTGCGACAACCATGGGTCACCCGGACGCTCAGCCTGTCCGCCAGGGTCTGCCGAGGTACACCATGCACCTTGGTAGATAAGAAAAGAAAACTGTTACTAGCAGATAAAATTCACATACTCATGGTAATCTCCTGAAAACAAAAGATGCCTAACCTTGGCAGCCTGTCGGATAGCCATCCCTGCCCCGCAGTCCTCCATGGCATGGAACATGTCCACCTCACTCCACTGCTTCCTCTTGACTTTCTCCATGCTGTGGTGTTAATACATGTAGCTAAATAACTTGGCATACTATACACATTTTAGAAAGATAACTCAATCTGAATATGTATAAACATTTACATTTCAGAGCTAAGGCATTGAAAGGTGATGAAAGTTTTCACAATAACTGAAAGTGTACCCACGTTTTTTGTTTGATGTTATCTGTAATGAAAATTAGTGTCCCAATTAGTTTAATATTGATGCATACATTGTACAATTTGACTAAATACTGCCTCTATGTAGCTGTTGTAAGATTAAACATAACCAACAGTGATAGGTGTCAAAAAGTTCATGGTTCAAAGTTTCAAATACATTTTTGCAGATTGTGCAAAACGCCTCCGTCAGAGGACTCCAATTTCGATACGATAAAGCTTAACAACATTCCGCTGTTTTCGTGATATGTATTATCTAATGCTTACAATTTATTTCCTTTTTGCTGTCTTATCAGTTCTATCAACATTTAGCAACTAAGCTAGTAACATTAGAAAATCAGTTAGCTATATTTCAGAGGTAAAAAGTTGGATATTAAATTATGTGTGGTCTGTCGCGCAGTCAAATTTTACAATAAGCAGCGTGTTCCACAAAATGTGTACATATATAACTTTTTTGATAACGCTCAAAACCTAACTTAACTTACATAAATTGCACTGAAAATCGGTGGTCAGCTAGCTAGAAGGGTGTCGTTAGTCGCAAAACTTACCGTTCTTTTCCAGTCCATTTAAATGTTGAGCTCGAGGTGATTTAGTCCTCCAACCGCTAGAGAGTGTCCGAAGTTAGGGGGTGTCCGATGTTGGGGGGAAATTAGCTAAGTGTAATAGAGTTCAAGTGCCTGTGCTGTTGTCTAAATGGGTTTGAATAAAAAAAAGGCATTGTCATTGTATAAGTACATTTTGACGAATTAGACTCAGAAATAGTTTTTCAGGGCCCATGATCAGAGTGACATCCAGTGACATCCAATATGGATGGTTGTAAATGTTAACAGTAGATTTCCAGTCCATCCAGCTGACCCCAGTTCAGTAGTTAGTAGTTCAGCTGCTCCCAGCACCATAGCCCCCAGTGCCACTAAAGCCAAGGCAGCTAAACTCAGAGCAGCCTCCACTACTGGAAGAATGTCATGTCCTTTATTGCGTCTGACTGGAGGTTCTGTTCCCCTCATCCAAGCAAACACTAGTATTGGCAAGGCTAGCGTTGCCACAAGAGCTGTATCTACTTTGCTCAATGTCACTGTTAGGTCTCCCAAAATGGTGCCAGTCACTGACCCAAAAACTGCCAGCCCAAGTCCCATCTTTGAATGTTGTTTCCCTACGATCATAACAACTGCTTCTAGAGACACCCCCGATGCCCCAGCCATGCCCATTAGCAAACCTATCGCTCCTCCAGTACCAAGGTATGAGTCTCCTTCATGGCCGACCAGTGACATATTCACCTGTATGTTGTTGAGCACCACAACCGTCATAAGAGATATACTCATAGACACCCAGCCAGCTCTGTCTGCCTCCAGGGAGCTAACTGAAACTGCCCCCAGAACAGAGCCAACCACCCCAACCAGCGTCACTGCAGTATGAGCCAGTGTGTAATGGATGTTTCATACTGAGGGCGACTGCCTTCCTCAGCACCAGTGGCGATTTTAGCATGTAAATCTTGGTGGTGCAAACTAAAAATAAATGTTGGGGATGCATGCCAGCAACACCATTACACAACACAACACAACACTAAACGATACATTAATTGCACTATAATGGTGACAAACTGTGCCCACAAACTGTTAGGGCCTACATAAAGCTGTCCCAACAGCAGAGTCCCAACAGCAGTCCCAACACCTTACCACTGCTACACCTGGCTATCAGCGGAGCCTTGTCTGGCAGCAAAACAGTACATTCATTTACTGCCTTAAAAAAAAAACATAGCTGATATGGCTGACTTGCTTAAACAAATGTGGTTTCTACTGACAATTGAGATGTTCAACCTATAGCATAAGGGGATGACAAGCGGATAAGAGGCAATCCGTAATTTCGATTATGACATTAATGAGCGATCTAGGACGGACGTAGTCAATATAACTATTTGTTCAGCACTTCTGAAATCTACAGCGACAGAATTCAGAACATGGGCCGTTCTTACAGTGTTCTCCCTGTACACCAAGTCAGAACCGTAGGATAAATAAAGGGAGCATATAAGCAGAAAGCACTGAGCTAGGCTGAAACACCTGCATTTTGGAGCTGCCTTACTCAAGAAAGCAAAAAAGAGACCATGTTTGTATGCGGCTTTATTAACTCAATACTTTTTTTTACATTGTTTGCAAATATTTTGTTGTTTTTTTTAGCTAAAAATGTGGGGCTCAAAACAGGTGGGGCTCTGCCCCACCTGCCCTGAATGACGGGTCGCCACTGCTCAGCACTCAGTCCGAACAGGAATCCTGCCACACCGACAAACCGTCTACACAGGGCTCAATTCCCTGCCTCTGTACTTAGTTTCCCCAAGATCATCTCTGCCAAAAAGGTCAGATGACCGGCTATAGGTAACAAAAAAATGCCTGCTAAACGAATGGAAGGCAGGACACCACCAGGAGACCTTGTAAACACCGCCAGCCAAACTCCTGTAAGCATAGTCATGAATGCCACAGCCATGAATAACAGCAACAGTCCAATCTGAGTAGTTGTCGTTGGCCTCTTTATTTGCCGTCTCAAGGGAAGTAAGGAGAGGCTGAGAATCAGTCCCATGACACAAAGCCCTTTTGGTCCCACTGTCATCAAAGTAGATCCTAGTACAGCTCCCCCTATTCCGGATCCCAGTGCCATTACCAGACCAGTTAAACAGCTGATCCTACTCTTGTTCTCGTGACCATTAACATAGCTCCAACTCCAAAGATAATGCCACATGAGATGGATAAAAAGACCGTCCAAGTACTAGCAAAACCAATGATTTTGGCTGCCTCATAAGCGACTTCAATGGATACATCATGCCATGCAATCATCACTTCCACAGTCTTCATGGCTTTCGCTGCTGCCAGGATCAAACTCTTATCAAACTGTCTGAGTGTTGGCCTGGGATCTTACTTATCTGATTCTGGCATAGCTTCAAGAGCTTTGTCCAAATACTGGTGGACTCAACTAACAAAAGAATGGACGATCTGACCAGAGAGGTCCAAGACCTTAAGAACAGTTTGCAGTTCTCCCAGGAAGAGGTGCATGTCCTGAAAGAGACTTGCAGCAAGATGACAACAAACGAAGTCCACGCGAGATGACATCAGCACTGTCTGCGAATCATTATTACTGATGACTGGGAAAACAGAATTGTCTAGAGGGACAATCCAGGAGGAATAACACTGTTGTTACCAGAGTCTCTACAGGTCTGGAAAATCTGTAACCAGCCCAGGTGACAGACACAGGCCGATAGTTGTCAGGTTCAAGGACAAGATGGCTGTTCTTGAGAGAGCCAAGAACTGGAGCTGTGCACCAGAGGCAGAAATAACTTATCCCAGCTATGTAAGCTGCCAAAGAGTGTGAGGACATTGCTTACATCTACTACGACAAGCTCACTGTCCACCCTCCCTCCCAAAAGTCTGGGAGGAGTGAGAGAGCCAAGCTTCCGGGTCAGTAGCTTCAGCACAACATCACACACACACCAACTGACATTCACAAGTGCCTGATTGACTGACTCTATAAGCTAAACAATGTTTTTATTTATTTATTTTTTGATAAGCTACACAGGAAAGGGCTAAGAATAGCCCATATTAATATATGTAGCCTTAGAAATAAGGTTCACGAAATCAATAACTTGCTAACATCGGATAACATTCGTACAATGGCCATCTCTGAAACTCACTTAGATAATTCCTTTGATGATACAGCAGTAGCAATACAAGGACATAACATCTACAGAAAAGACAGGAATGCCTATGGGGGAAGTCTTGCTGTATATGTGAAGAGATGTAAGGACAGCTGCTGGGACACGAGAAGCAAGTACAGGGAGTGAACATTTATTGAAAAAACAGACAGGAACAAAACACTGACAGCGTCTGGACAACGGAAAACGAAGCAACATTAATGCTGACACGGGGATCAAACAGAGGAACAGACAGATATTGGGGAGGAAATTAAGACGTGAGGAAGTCCAGGTGAGTCCAATGAAGCGCAGATGCGCGTAACGATGGTGACAGGTGTGCGTAACGATGGTGACAGGTGTGCGTAATGATGGGCCCCAGGTAGGGGGAGCGGGAGCAGGCTTGACTTCACCGTACAGAGGTTGCTCTCCGGTTTTGTGATGAAACAAAGGTATGGTTGAATCTATTCTGCCACTGTGTCTTCTTATTGTCTGGGCCTTAGGCCTATATATCACGGTCGCAAGGAATATTAACTAACAGGTTATAGAGCAAACAATGCAATTATCACAACACATAGGTTGTAATATGTATTTTACTGGCTTGGCTTCCCTAGTGATTTTACCCACACACCGCTACTGACTGTGTGTAGGCTAATGAGCTGCTTGTTAGTTAGCTAGCCAACTTTACATACTATAGCTAAGTGAAATATCATCAGCTAGTTAACTTCATATTAGCTTGTTATCTTGATGTAGGCCTATTTATCATTGTAAATTAAAAACTCATGCTCCACATGCATTTGTAGATAAAAGCAACGGAAGAGGGTGAAATGATTTTCTGCTCCAGCTGTCAGAAAAGGGAGTAGATGTACTAGTTAGATAGGGCAGGTTGTGGGATGACATTAAGATAATATTATCCAGTTTTAGTCCCTAGAGAGCAAAACTATGAAGACAAAGAGATAATAGTCAGGGCTGTCTAATTGTAATTAAATGAAGCCCCTGTTTCTTTGATGTCTGTCCTCAGATATGGAGAGCTGCGAAAGCCTGTCTGCAGATGAAGAGGTCCGAGTGAATGTCCCAAGAGACTGCAGGCACATCTTTGTATGCCATGTGTTGTCTGTGTACTTATGTTAGCAAATGTTGTATACAACAATACAGTTAAAAGTCACACACAATGTAGGCTACAAACCTATTACAACTGTAGCAGGCCAATCCTTCTCCCGGAGGTATGCTGGGTGCGCAGGCTTCTGTTCCAACCCAGCACTAACACACCTGATTCAACTTATCAAACCTAATGAGTTGATAATAATGTGTATTGTTGCTGGGCTGGAATAGAAGTCTGCTCACCTAGTATATCAGGGAGTGGAGCAAGGTTGGCCACCTCTGGTATGGACTTATTTTTTCAACCGGAATTATGTTTTACTAATAATAGCCTACTTACTATGATGTCTAACGTTTACTAACAAGTTAGATTACTTGTAAACGTTGAAAATATATTTTCATTGATTCAATGTTAATTCAGTGAAGTGTTTAAACTTGTTTTAATTGTTAACTTAAAAACATCATTCAAGATTAACTAGTGTCAATTCATCATAGATCACAATTCTGCAATAAAAAGGTGTAAAGGGTATCAGTCTCTAATGTGTCTGTGTTTCTGTGTTACTTTCTCAAAATGAGCATTACCTTTTTGTCCAGTTGTGAGCTCACCAATCGGTTTTATTTGATTGTCACTCTGTCTCAGGATATCAGCCATGTGAATCCATTTAGCAGCTTATCATAATGGCATGCTTCACCAATGCAGCCATAGGCCTACAGTAGGATGGCATTACTGGCCTAATGGGCATGTGCAATCAATGTGCCCCTTGTCATTGTACATCTGAAGCTGAGAATAGCTAAACTCACACATAATTTGCATATTGATGAGCTGGTTATATGTTCTCAATTTAAAATGATACCAGTAGATAATGCGTAGGAGGCTAACCATAAAACAGATGTTCTACATGATTTTTCTGACATTCAATTGTTTAGTGCAAATCCAACCCTTGTATTCTAGGTACAGTACTGTACATGAAAATAAGGAGCTGGCAATTTGTAGGCTAATTAAACATGTCAAAAATGACAATAGTGTGGCGTGTGGAGCGTAATTCTACCTCGTTGATTTGCTGAGAATGACTAGAATACAGAGACAAAATCAGAAGGTCAATGGCATGGAGGATTGCAGAGATGTTGGTGTTGATGGTGGGTAAAGAGAGATTTGCACAACAATGTTTGCAAGTCAAAGCCACAATTTCCTTTACCAAAAGTACCCATTCATGTGCATGTAGGCCTATGTATTTTACAGGAAGTGAGCAAAATCATCAGTCATGACACAAGTATAATGAAAGAGCAATAAGCTATAATATCTGAGAATCATAGTGTTAAGATACCAAAATCCAATTAGTAGCATATTACATTGGAAATTCATGCTTAGTGTATCATTTACAATGTTATAATACATGCTACTGGTGATTTCTATCCTTTGGAAGGGAAATTTCACAATTTAATTTACTCAACACATTCACAATGGTGGCTTTCATCACAGTTTTGAAGATTAGGTTGCTTGATGTTCATAGCTAGCTAGCAGCACAAACAAACATTGTCGCGCAAATCTCTCTTCACTCACCATTAACACCAACAATCTACGCAATCCTCCTCCATGTCATTGACCTTATGATTTTGTCTCTGTATTCTAGCAAAGCAAAATCATATAGAATTGGAAAACCAGACACAGCTATGATTGGCTTTCCTCAATTTCTTTGGTTGTGCTTGCTCGGAACTAATGACAGGCGGAACTATGTTTCACGAACAGAAGATTTTCAAGCAAACATCTGCTCCTCATCTGATTGTTTAACATCTGCTTCTCACCTGATTGCTTAACGGCAGCGGTGGCCGTGTGCAATTTGCGTAAAGCAGAGCTGAACTTTTTATTTTGCTCTGCTATGTCACGCCTGCTCCCCCTCCCCCTCCCTAGCGCTCGAGGGTGCCAGGCTGCCCATCATTACACACACCTGTTACCATCATTACGCGCATCTGTGCTCATTGGACTCACCTGGACTCCTTCAGGCTTCCACGCCTCAGCCGGCCCGTCATGCTCGACAGGTTCCTGCTCCTCGGCCGGCTCGTGAGGCTCCCATGCCTCCGCCAGTCCGTCAGGCTCGCCCAGGTGGGAAGGCGGGTGGCGTCCCTAGAGGGGGGGAGGGGGGAGGGGGGGGGGGGGCAGGTAGGAGGGGGGTACTGTCCTTCACTTTGTTGATTTCCCCTTCTATATCTGTCTGTTCCCCAGTTTGATCCCCATGTCTGCATTGATGTTGTTTCGTTTCCCCTGTCCAGACGCTGTCCGTGCTTTGTTCCATGTCTTTTATTTATTAAATGATCACCCTGTACTTACTTTCCGTCTCCCAGCGTCTGTCGAACCGAGATCGTCACACGCTAGCAGGGTTCACGCCGCTCACCTTCCTACAATCCCCTGTGCATTGCTCCGCGCAAATTCGGAAGTGGTGGAAACCCGACGTTAGAAAGGTGTGTTCCCACTAATTGCATTTTGGAACATTTGCGCATACCTACCGTCATGTTCGCATTGCTGGGCTTATAATGTGACTAAATAGCCTAATAGTTTATCAACAATTTAAGTTAAACGTTCTGCATCAGCCTCATTGCTTTTTTTTCTTTGCTTTTTTGATGTACAGTAGGCTAGTTGTATGAATTTTGGATCTGTCATCCCAGAACTGTCCCAGAGTCTGTTTGAACCGTCCCAGACATAGCCTTTTTTTTTTATCGTCCCCGGGACAACGAGACACCCTTAAATTCGAGCCCTACATAGCCTACCCAGAGAGAAAGCACATAGTTCGATCTTCCCTCCCTCTCTCTGAAACTGTTGGAGGACTATTTCTCAGTTTCTCTCCCTTGCTGTGTTGGCTCTAGTAATGATTGCTAGGACTGGGGGCAGTCAGGATGCAACGTGTCCTCTCTTTTAACTCCACTGCAGCACTCTCTCAACATCAATGACTGCGCTCAACACACACACACCCCTGCGGCCCTCGCTCTCTCTCCCCACCACTCACTTACTCAGCAACAGCTTGCCTCACTGCCTGATAGTCAGCAGCAGCAGGTCACAGTGAAATACAAAATACATTTTAAAAATGTAAATACCATAGCGGCCTCGGTGCAATTTAGAAGTAGCCCAAAAACCTGCAACCCGTGACCAATACATTTTCACCGGCAACATTGTTTTCAAAGTAACCCAATTTTGAGGGAAAACCGTGGACATGGCACTGTACAGAACTAACATCAACAACATGCATGCCAGTCTTTCGTGGTTGAGGGTTGAAGTGAGATTAACTACTTCCCTTCTAGTTTTCCTGAGAAATATTACTGTAATGAAAATTCCAGATTGTCTGCATAATCAAATAACATTCAGCTCAGACACCCATACATACCCCACAAGACATCCCCCCAGGGGTCTCTTCACAGTCCCCAAGTCCAAAACGAATTCACGGCAACACACAGTATTATACAGAGCCATGATCGCATGGAACTCCCTTCCATCTCCAATTACTAAAGCAAACAGCAAAATTCCCTTTAGGAAACGGATTAAACAACATTTAATGGAACGGCGAGGACTGTGAGGAGACACACACAAACACACATTATTTTTTTAGTTGTATTGTTTGTATTATTTTTTGTTGTTGTATAGTTTGTATATCGTTGTATTTAACATTTGTGTGAATGTCCTTGTCTATCAGAGTATCAGTGTTTTGTTACTTGTCATTGTTTGTGTTTTTTGTGGATCCCAGGAAGAGTAGCTGATGCTTCTGCAAAAGCTGATGGGGATCCAAATAAACAATTACATAGACTATGGCTAAGATGACTGTATCGTAAGAAATGCAGACTCAGACTTGATATTCTGGAAAGTCAAAGTGAAACAAAAATGTTGTCCTATGTGGTCTAGCGGGTAACGCCGCCTGCAGCACATAAACAGTGTGTGTACAATCCCGACCCCACTACTACTCTGCATCTTCATCCCTCTCTGTATCCCCTCTCGTTTCATACTTTACCTATCTGAAGAAAGTGGAAATACTGAAAAATATACAGTATCAGTAAAAAGTTTGAATACACCTACTCATTCAAGGATTTTTCTTTATTTTTTACAATTTTCTACATTGTAGAATAATAGTGAAGACATCAAAACTAAGAAATAACACATATGGATTCATGGAGTAATCAAGATTTTTTTATATATTTGAGATTCTTTAAAGTAGCCACCCTTTGCCTTGATTACAGCTTTGCACACTCTTGGCATTCTCTCAAACAGCTTCCTGAGGTAGTCACCTGGAATGCATTTCAATTAACAGGTGTGCCTTGTTAAAAGGAATGTATTTCCTTCTTAATGCGTTTGAGCCAATCAGTTGTGTTGTGACAAGGTACGGTTGGTGTACAGACGATAGCCCTATTTGGTAAAAGACCAAGTCCATACTATGGCAAGAAAAGCTCAAATAAGCAAAGAGAAACGACAGTCCATCATTACTTTAAGACATGAATGTCAGTCAATACGGTAAATTTCAAGAACTTTGAAAGTTTCTTCAAGTGCAGTCACAAAAACCATCAAGCACTATAATGAAACTTGCTCTCATGAGGACCGGCACAGGAAAGGAAGACCCAGAGTTACCTCTGCTGCAGAGGATAAGTTCATTAGAGATACCAGTCTCAGAAATGGGTAATTAACTGCACCTCAGATTGCAGCCCAAATAAATGCTTCATAGAGTTCAAGTAACAGACACATCTCAACATCAACTGTTCAGAGGAGACTGCGTGAATCAGGCTTTCATGGTCTAATTGCTGCAAAGAAACCACTTCTAAAGGACACCAATTAGAAGAAGAGACTTGCTTGAGATTTTTGGCTCCAACCGTGTCTTTGTGAGACGCAGAGTAGGTAAACGGATGATCTCCGTATGTGTGGTTCCCACCGTGAAGCATGGAGAAGGAAGTGTGATGGTGTGGGGGTGCTTTGCTGGCGACAATGTCTGTGATTTATTTAGAATTCAAGGCACACTTAACCAGCATGGCTACCACAGCATTCTGCCATCCCATCTGGTTTGTGCTTAGTGGGACTATCATTTGTTTTTCAACAGGACAATGACCCAAAACACACCTCCAGGCTGTATAAGGGCTATTTGAACAATAAGGAGAGTGATGGAGTGCTGCATCAGATGACCTGGCATCCACAATCCCCCGACCTCAACCCAATTGAGATGGTTTGGGATGAGTTGGACCGCAGAGTGAAGGAAAAGCAGCCAACAAGTACTCAGCATATGTGGCAACTCCTTCAAGACTGTTGGAAAAGCATTCCAGGTGACTACCTCATGAAGCTGGTTGAGAGAATGCCAAGAGTGTGCAAAGCTGTCATCAAGGCAAAGGGTGGTTACTTTGAAGAATCTAAAATATATTTTGATTTGTTTAACACTTTTTTTGGTTACTACATGATTCCATATGTGTTATTTCATGGGTTGGACAATATTGTTTTCATCACTTATATTGAAGAATCTATTACTTAAATACTGGAAGTCAAATCATACTCCAACGTTAAGAGAATGGAAGAATCAAATACTTTATTATTTAAATATTGAAAGAAATCTGGCTACAGACAGAAACAGCATAACACAATCTGAAGTCGTATGGGGCAGAGTCTTACAAGCATTGGAAACAACATTGGGTGTGGATACGGTGGGAAAATGTGGGTCTGAGCAAGTGTGATGTCATTAATGTTTGTTGAAATGTAAATGTTAAGTTGTATATTGTTTTTGTCTATGAATGTTTTTGTTTATTGTCAAAGAAAAGTAAAATAAAATACTACAGAAAAATAACTCCAGTCCATCCAACTGACCCCAGTTCAGCTGTTAGTAGTTCAGCTGCTCCCAGCACCATAGCCCCCGGTGCCACCATACCCAGGGCAGCTGAACTCATAGCAGCCTCCGCTACTGGAAGCATTTCATATCTCTTTCTGCATCTTGCTTGAGGTTCTCCACACGTCATCTGTTCAATCACCAGCTTTGGAAGGGCTAGCGTTGCCACCAGAACTGTAGAAACTATGCTAAAATTCCCTGTTGGGTCTCAGAGTATGGTGTCAGTCTCTGACCCAAAAACTGCAAGCCCAAGTCGCTTCATTGATTGGTGTTTTCCTATAAACATTCCAACTGCTCCAAGAGACACCCCTGATGCCCCAGCTATGCCCATCAGTAAATCTACCACTCCTCCAGTGTGAAAGTAAGCGATGGATAAAAATACTGGTCCAAACACTAGGATGCCCAACAGTGCAAAAAGTCCAGGCATTCCAATTATTTTGGCTGCCTCAAACTGCATCCACAGGATTTTCCTTCAATATAATGGCTTTTGCTGCTGCCAGGATCAGAGCTTAACTACCCAGGCCTGCGATCAGCAGCCACCCTACAGCTGTGGAGAACTTAGGAAGTGTATCAGCAATATCCCAGCCAGTGCTTAATTTGAGCCAGATCTTGCCGGAACACGATCCGGCACCTCTCGGTTTTGGACTGTTTCGTTCCGGAACCTATTTGGCAGGATCCGGTACCTCTCAAGGCATGAAAAATAATTTTCACTTTTTGCAATGTAAAAATTATAATAAAAGCTATCAAAAAGTTAATTTGAGTTGCCTCTTCGTTAGTTCTCCTGATATTCTGTCACGGTTTCGGCCGAGGCTGCTCCTCCTCCTGGTTCGGGCAGGCTTCGGCGGTCGTCGTCCCCGGAGTACTAGCTGCCACCGATCTATGTTTCATGTTCGTTTGGTTTTGTCTTGATGTTGTACACCTGTGTCTTGTTAGTCCTCGTTAGTGTCCTATTTAGTTCTCGTTGTGTGTGTTTGTCTTTGTGTGTGATTGCTCTTCTGTTTTGTGTTGGAGCTACGTACTTCCCTCCAGTGTTTTGGAGAGGTTTTTCGCACATGTTAGTGCGCCGTTTGTTTGACGCATGTGTGCGCCGTTATTTCGCCTTCGGGCTTATTGTGCTTATTTTCTACGTGAATATTGCACTAAAGTCTTTTGGACTGAGCTTCTGCGTCCTGCGCTTGATTCATGCACCACACCCACCTTCAGCACCCCTTGACAGAATCACACACCAAAATGGAATCAGCAGGATCTGCAGTTACGCTTGAGTCGCTCGAGGAGCATGTTCGCGGCCAAGATGACCAGATACGACAACTGGGGACCGCTCTACAGGACGTCATCAACACCCTGCACCGATGGGAGGCCAGCGGGGTACCCACACCTCCACCTACCCTGCCAACCCCATCGGCCGGTCCACCAGTCCCAGGTCCGGAACCCAGGGGGATTCGGCTCTCGCTCCCGAGGGCGTATGACGGAACAGCTGCCGGGTGTCAGGGGTTCCTCCTGCAGGTGGAGCTCTACCTGGCCACTGTACACCCGGTGCCCTCGGGACACGAGAGCGTTTCCGCCCTCATCTCCTGTCTCACGGGCAAGGCGTTGGAGTGGGCTAACGCCGAGTGGAGGAAGATGGACGCCAACACCATCTCCTACGCCGGGGAGCGTTTAGTCCACCTGAGACAGGGGAGGAGGAGCGCACAGGCGTTTGCTCTAGAGTTCCGGACTCTAGCGGCGGACGCAGGGTGGAATGAACGGGCCCTCATCGACCATTTTCGATGTAGCCTACGGGAGGACGTTCAACGTGAGTTGGCCTGCAGGGATACCCATCTCACCTTCGACCAGTTGGTCGATATGTCCATCCGTCTGGACACCCTGCTGGCCACCCGTGGACGTCCCGAGGGGGTCCGTCCATTCCGCCCTCCGGCACCTCCGAGCCGAGCCCTATGGAGCTCGGGGGTGCCGCGCTAGAGAAAGGAGGAGGAGGAGCCCGAGGGGGGCCTGTCTCCTGCACCAAGTGCGGTCATGGAGGGCACACTGCGGCCAGGTGCTGGGGAGGGTTCTCCGGGGGAGAAGACAACAGGCCACGCACTGGGGGGGCCTCCCAGGTGAGTAGACGTCCCACTTACCCAGAGCTTTCTGTTGCGCACTTTTGTATACCTGTGTGTTTTCCACAGGTTGCACCTCATTCCCAGCATAAGGCGCTAGTAGATTCAGGCGCGGCTGGGAATTTTGTTGATCGGAAGTTTTGTTTAGATTTAGGGATCCCTCTCCTACCTGTTGACAAACCTTTTCCCGTTCATGCCTTAGATAGCCGCCCGTCGGGGTTGATTAGGGAGATCCCAGCACCACTTAGGATGTGTGCGCAAGGGGGGTCATGAAGAGACTATACAGCTGTATCTGATCGACTCTCCTGCGTACCCAGTGGTGCTAGGAATTCCCTGGTTAAGCACCCATAACCCTGCTATTTCGTGGCAACAGAGGGCTCTCGATGGGTGGTCTGCTCAGTGCGAGGGGCGATGTCTGGGTGTTTCCGTGGGGGCGACTTCGGTGGAAAGTCCAAACCAAGTGCCCGCACTGCACCTTCCGCCTGAATATGGGGATTTAGCTCTCGTGTTTAGTAAAACTAGGGGCGACGCAGTTGCCTCCTCATAGACAGGGGGATTGTGCGATTGATCTCCAGGCAGGAGCAGCGCTCCCACGGAGCCACGTGTATCCTTTGTCTCAAGAGGAGAGAAAAGCTATGGAGACTTACATAGCCGAATCTTTGAGACAGGGATACATTCGGCCCTCCACTTCTCCCGCCTCCTCGAGTTTCTTTTTGTGAAGAAGAAAGATGGAGGGTTGCGCCCGTGCATTGATTACCGTGGTCTCAATCAGATTACTGTGAAATACAGTTATCCACTCCCTCTGATTGCGACCATGACAGAGTCATTGCATGGAGCGCGGTTCTTCACAAAATTGGATCTCAGGAGCGCGTATAACTTGGTGCGCATTAGGGAGGGCGACGAATGGAAGACAGCGTTTAGTACCACGTCAGGTCATTTCGAATATCTCGTCATGCCATATGGGTTGATGAATGCTCCATCAGTCTTCCAATCCTTCGTAGATGACATTTTCCGGGATATGCAGGGACAAGGGGTGGTCGTGTACATTGATGACATTCTGGTGTACTCGTCTACCCGAGCCGAGCATATAACCCTGGTGCGTCGTGTATTGAGGAGGCTGTTGGAGCACGACCTATATGACAAGGCAGAGAAATGTCTGTTTTTCCAGGAGTCGGTCTCCTTTTTGGGTTATCGGTTGTCCGCGTCAGGGGTGAGAATGGAGGTGGATCGTGTGTCCGCTGTGCGTAATTGGCAAACTCCAACCACTGTAAAAGAGGTGCAGCAGTTCTTGGGCTTTGCGAATTACTACCGGACGTTTATCCGGGGTTTTGGACAGGTGGCAGCTCCCATCACGTCCCTTCTGAAAGGGGGTCCGGTGCGCCTGCAGTGGTCAGCTGATGCAGACAGGGCCTTTAGGAGACTGAAGGACCTGTTTACGTCGGCTCCGGTGCTGGCGCATCCGGATCCCGCATTACCCTTTCAGGTTGAGGTAGACGCGTCTGAGGCTGGTATAGGGGCCGTTCTCTCTCAACGGTCCGGCACGCCACCTAAACTCCGCCCCTGTGCTTAACTATGACGTTGGGGACAGGGAGCTGTTAGCTGTAGTTCAAGCCCTTAAGGTGTGGAGGCATTGGCTTGAGGGGGCTCAACACCCTTTCCTCATTTTGACTGACCATTGGAACCTGGAGTACATCCGGGCAGCGATGAGACTGAACCCTCGCCAGGCTCGATGGAGTATGTTTCTCACCAGGTTCGTATTTAAAATCACGTACATCCCTGGGTCCCAGAATGGTAAGGCAGATGCGCTGTCCCGGCGGTATGACACAGAGGAGAGGTCCGTTGAGCCTACTCCCATACTACCGGAGTCTTGCCTTGTGGCACCGGTGGTGTGGGAGGTCGATGCCGAAATCGAGCGAGCGTTGCGTACCGACCCCAGCCCTCCACAGTGTCCTGAGGGTCGGAAGTACATTCCTCTCGAGATTCGGGATCGACTCATTTACTGGGCTCACACGTCACCCTCATCTGGACATCCGGGTATTGGCCGGACAGTGCATTGCCTTAGCACTAAATACTGGTGGCCCACTTTGGCTAGGGATGTGAGGGTTTATGTCTCCTCCTGCTCGGTGTGCGCCCAGTGTAAGGCGCCCCGACATCTGCCCAGGGGTAAGTTACAACCCCTGCCCGTTCCCTAACGACCATGGTCCCACCTCTCGGTGGATTTTGTGACAGACCTTCCCCTCTCTCAGGGGAATACCACCATCCTGGTCGTTGTGGACCGGTTCTCTAAGGCCTGTCGTCTTCTCCCTATGTCAGGTCTTCCTACTGCCCTACAGACCGCTGAGGCCCTATTTACCCACGTCTTCCGGCATTACGGGGTACCCGAGGATATAGTGTCTGATCGAGGCCCCCAGTTTACCTCCCGTGTTTGGAGAGCGTTCATGGAGCGTTTGGGGGTCTCGGTTAGCCTTACCTCAGGGTACCACCCGGAGAGTAACGGGCAGGTAGAACGTGTCAACCAGGATGTGGGTAGGTTTCTGAGGTCGTATTGCCAGGGCCGGCCGGAGGAGTGGGCACGGTACATTCCCTGGGCCGAGATGGCCCAGAACTCTCTCCGCCACTCCTCTACCAACCTAACTCCCTTCCAATGTGTGTTAGGTTACCAGCCGGTTCTGGCACCTTGGCAGCAGAGCCACATCGAGGCCCCTGCGGTGGATGATTGGATGAGGCGCTCGGAAGAGACGTGGAACGCTGCCCATGTCCACCTGCAGCGGGCCGTCCTTCGTCACAAGGCGAGCGCCGATCTCCACCGCAGTGAGGGGCCGGTGTACGCACCCGGAGATCGAGTCTGGCTCTCTACCAGAAACCTACCCCTCCGCCTGCCCTGCCGGAAGCTGGGTCGGCGGTTTGTGGGGCCCTTTAAAGTCCTGAGAAGATTGAACGAGGTGTGTTATAGGTTACATCTACCTGTTGAGTATAAGAATATTAACCCCTCGTTCCATATGTCTCTTCTCAGGCCGGTGGTAGCTTGTCCACTCCAGGACAATGAGATAGGGGAGACTCCTCCGCCCCCACTGGACATCGAGGGGGCTCCGGCGTATACCGTTCGGTCCATCTTGGACTCAAGACGCCGGATGGGGGGTCTCCAGTATCTCGTGGAGTGGGAGGGGTACGGCCCGGAGGAGCGGTGCTGGGTGCCACGTAGGGACATCCTAGACCCATCTCTCCTGTCGGAGTTCCACCGGGACCATCCCGCGCGCCCTGCTCCGCGTCCTCCTGGTCGTCCCCGAGGCCGGGGGTCGGCGCACGGCTGGAGCCGCGCGTCAAGGGGGGGTACTGTCACGGTTTCGGCCGAGGCTGCTCCTCCTCCTGGTTCGGGCAGGCTTCGGCGGTCGTCGTCCCCGGAGTACTAGCTGCCACCGATCTATGTTTCATGTTCGTTTGGTTTTGTCTTGATGTTGTACACCTGTGTCTTGTTAGTCCTCGTTAGTGTCCTATTTAGTTCTCGTTGTGTGTGTTTGTCTTTGTGTGTGATTGCTCTTCTGTTTTGTGTTGGAGCTACGTACTTCCCTCCAGTGTTTTGGAGAGGTTTTTCGCACATGTTAGTGCGCCGTTTGTTTGACGCCTGTGTGCGCCGTTATTTCGCCTTCGGGCTTATTTTCTACGTGAATATTGCACTAAAGTATTTTGGACTGAGCTTCTGCGTCCTGCGCTTGATTCATGCACCACACCCACCTTCAGCACCCCTTGACATATTCTAAGAGTTGAATCGGGTTGGTTGGGCCAGCCCGGGTTTATGGTTTGCGCAACATTGTAACCTATGTTTGAGACCAACGAGTGGCCTTGGCTGTGTGAAAAGCGCTGTATCTCTCACAGAACTAGAATGAGATTCACTTTCTATGATCTCACTCCCTCTCTCTGCTCTGATAGACATCTCTCAAGCATTGCACTTCATTTATTTCCTTATAGAATCATAGCCGCGCAAAGGGTTCTGGAGGAGCTGAAGCACAACTGATCAATTTTAATACATTTTGAAAAAATAGTTAGAGTTACTGCTGTCTGTTCAGAAAAAAACAAAATAATAATCAGAATAGCCTACTACACCATGAGAAAGCCTAACATTTTGCCCCAGAGGATCAATAGCTTCTTTTAAAAAATGACCTAGCTGTGGAGTGTAGCACAAAAACAAGACATAGCTGTAGCGGGTGATTTTGGACGGAGTCAGGCACAGGAGGGTAAATCACAGAATAAATGGTTTATTCGGCAATACAGCAGTACGCAAAAATGCGTAAAACACTCCAGTGCCGTAAAACGGTGAATTGTGGAAAACAAGGGTGAATATCCCGGAGATACACAATACAATATAGCTCCACGAGCTATAGTAACCTCCACAATAAAAAATCACACACAAAGACATGGGGGGCAGAGGGAAAACTTATACAGGTACTGATGAGGGGATATGAACCAGGTGTGTGTAATAAACAAGACAAAACAAATGGAATGATGAGATGAGGCAGTGGCTAGAAGGCCGGTGACGACGAACGCAGAAGCCTGCCCGAACAAGGAGAGGAGGCAGCTTCGGAGGAAGTCGTGACAATACCCCCCCTTGACGCGCAGCTCCAGCAGCGTGCCGACACCGGCCTTGGGGACGGCCAGGAGGACGAGGAGCAGGGCGAGCCGGAGGTCGACGGTGGAAATCCCACAACAGGGAGGGATCAAGGACATCCCTCACCGGGACCCAGCACCGCTCCTCTGGACCGTACCCATCCCACTCCACGAGGTACTGAAGGCCCCCCACCCGACGCCTCGAATCCAGGATGGAACGGATGGAGTACGCCGGGGCCCCCTCGATGTCCAGATGGGGCGGAGGGACCTCCCACACTGGAGCGGACCAGCCACCACCAGCCTGAGAAGAGACACATGAAACAAGGAGTTAATACGGTAATCAGGAGGGAGTAGTAACCTATACGTAAGCTCGTTTACTCTCCTCAGGACTTTGAACAGCCCCACAAACTGTGGGCTCAGCTTCCAGCAGGGAAGGCGGAGGGGCAGATTCCGGGTCGAGCGCCAGACCCGATCACCTGGTACAAAGACCGGGGCCTCACTGCGGTGGCGGTCAGCGTTAGCCTTCTGGCGACGCACGGCACGCTGGAGGTGGACGTGGGCAGCGTTCCATGTCTCCTCCGCGCGCCGAAACCAGTCATCCACCGCAGGAGCTTTGGTCTGGCTCTGATGCCCACGGTGCCCGGACCGGCTGATAACCTAAAACACATTGAAATGGAGATAGGTTAGTGGAGGAGTGGCGGAGAGAGTTCTGGGCATATTTGGCCCATGGTAAGAAGTCCTGGCAGTAGGACCACAGGAACCTACCCACATCCTGATTCACCCATTCCACCTGCCCATTAGATTTGGGGTGAAACCCAGAGGTCAGGCTGACCGAGACCCCCAGATGTTCCATGAACGCCTTCCAGAACCTGGATGTAAAACTGGGGACCCCGATCAGACACTATGTCCTCTGGCACCCCGTAGTGCTGGAAGACGTGAGTAAACAGGGCTTCCGCAGTTTGCAGGGCCGTGGGAGACCGGGAAGAAGAAGGTGGCGGCAGGCTTTAGAAAAGCGGTCCACAACGACCAGGATGGTGGTGTTACCCTGAGAGAGGGGAAGATCAGTTAGGAAAACAATGGATAAGTGGGACCATGGCCGTTGTGGAACTGGTAAGGGATGCAACTTACCCGCTGGGAGGTGCCTAGGTGCCTTACTCTGGGCGCACACCGAGCAGGAGGAGACATACACCCTCACGTCCTTAGCCAAGGTAGGCCACCAGTACCTCCCGGTCAGGCAGCGCACTGTACGGCCGATACCTGGGTGACCCGAGGAGGGGGACGTGTGTGCCCAATAGATAAGACGATCACGGACAAGAGATGGCACTTTGGCAGCTGGGCACTGAGGTGGACATGGCTCTATGGGTAAAGCCCGCTCTATGTCCGCGTCCACCGCCCACACAAAACAGTGGACATGGCAACACTGTACAGAACTAACATCAACAACATGCATGCCAGTCTTTCGTGGTTGAGGGTTGAAGTGAGATTAACTACTTCCCTTCTAGTTTTCCTGAGAAATATTACTGTAATGAAAATTCCAGATTGTCTGCATAATCAAATAACATTCAGCTCAGACACCCATACATACCCCACAAGACATCCCCCCAGGGGTCTCTTCACAGTCCCCAAGTCCAAAACGAATTCACGGCAACACACAGTATTATACAGAGCCATGATCGCATGGAACTCCCTTCCATCTCCAATTACTAAAGCAAACAGCAAAATTCCCTTTAGGAAACGGATTAAACAACATTTAATGGAACGGCAAGGACTGTGAGGAGACACACACGAACACACATTATTTTTGTAGTTGTATTGTTTGTATAATTTTTTGTTGTTGTATAGTTTGTATATCGTTGTATTTAACATTTGTGTGAATGTCCTTGTCTATCAGAGTATCAGTGTTTTGTTACTTGTCATTGTTTGTGTTTTTTGTGGACCCCAGGAAGAGTAGCTGATGCTTCTGCAAAAGCTGATGGGGATCCAAATAAACAATTACATAGACTATGGCTAAGATGACTGTATCGTAAGAAATGTAGACTCAGACTTGATATTCTGGAATGTCAAAGTGAAACAAAAATGTTGTCCTATGTGGTCTAGCGGGTAACGCCGCCTGCAGCACATAAACAGTGTGTGTACAATCCCGACCCCACTACTACTCTGCATCTTCATCCCTCTCTGTATCCCCTCTCGTTTCATACTTTACCTATCTGAAGAAAGTGGAAATACTGAAAAATAGACAGTACCAGTAAAAAGTTTGAATACACCTACTCATACAAGGGTTTTTCTTTATTTTTACAATTTTCTACATTGTAGAATAATAGTGAAGACATCAAAACTAAGAAATAAAACATATGGAATCATGGAGTAATCAAGATTTTTTTTTATATTTGAGATTCTTTAAAGTAGCCACCCTTTGCCTTGATTACAGCTTTGCATACTCTTGGCATTCTCTCAACCAGCTTCCTGAGGTAGTCACCTGGAATGCATTCAATTAACAGGTGTGCCTTGTTAAAAGGAATTTATTTCCTTTGTGATGTCACGAGAGGCTGTGTCCTGGAGGGACGTTACATCCCCCTGAGATGGCTGCAAACCCAGACAGCTATGGCTCCATCTGCTGGTATGGTCGGGAACTCCACCCCTCTATGGCCAATCTTCCCACGCAGCTGAAACAAATCAGGAGCTGATGAGCTGAAGGTTTGGGAAGGGAAGAGACACACTGAGGGAGTGTGTGGGGGGTGAAGAAACACAGTCTCCAACCTGGGCTCTCTGGAGGACAAGAGTGCTGCACGTCCACTTCCATGAGGAATATAAGGATTTGGAGATACTTACCTTTGGGAAATACTCACCTTTGGATATATGCACCTGTGGAAATACGTGAGAGACATTTGGAAGGACTTTTTGCTGGGTTGGCCACTAGCTGCAACGTGGACTACAGTAAGGCTGGGGAAAAGTTATCTGAGCGAGTGAGAATTATGACTTTGGATGTGGAAGAGACATCCCTGAACTGTTAACCCTTAAAGAGCCACAAGAGAACAGAATTTTGTTATATTTTCGTTAATTTCCCAAGACCTATAATAAAATCCTTGTTTTGTTTGAACCTTGTCTCCTTGCACTACTTGAGCAATCCCGCTGAAAGCTGTGTAGCCTCTCGTGACGTCACAGATGGTGGAGAATACGGGCAAGCTCAAGCGTTAATAGTGCATGTCAGAGGAGGATACCGAAGGTTTGATCACCCAGTTTTCCAAGTTGGCCGTAGGCTCCCCGCCCGACTGAAATGGAGGACATATTGAAAGCCCTTGTTGCTGGCCAGCACGCCCAGATGCAAGCAAACGTGGCTCTCTTGGAGGAGCAAAAGAAAGCCAACCTTCTGAAGGCAGAGGAATTGCAGTTGCAGAGACAGAGGGTTGTCCAAAATACCCGCCCAATAAAGGCAAGTGACTTTATATCTAAGATGGGAGCTACCGATGACATTGAGGCATACCTGCATGCATTTGAGGCCACGGCCACTAGGGAAGCCTGGCCCAAGCAACAGTGGGTTGGTCTGTTAGCCCCCCTTTCTAACCGGGGAATCGCTGAATGCTGTCCGGGACCTGGGCCCTGACCAGGTTACTGACTATGATGCCCTGAAGTCTGAGATCCTCAGCAGATATGGACTCACAAAGTTTGGTATGGCCCAGCGCTTTCACAGCTGGACCTTCCAACCAGACCAACCTCCTCGGGCGCAGATGCATGAACTTGTCCGAATCGCAAGGAAATGGCTGGATCCGCAGAGGAATACAGCAGCGGCGGTGGTGGAGGCCGTTGTGGTGGATCGTTACCTACGCGCCCCTGCCTTATGAGGCAAAACGGTTCATCAGTCAACAGGCCTTGACCACGGCTGATCTGACCGTGGAAGCTGTGGAAAAGTACCAGGCCACAGCGGAGATGCTGAATGCTTCCCGAAAAGACCCCAGGAGTGCGGCCCCACCACAAATGGGAAGAACCCGTCCAAAGGACCCCAAGGTCTCGAACCCAGCCACGTCAGGACTTATCCCGGCTCCAGGGGGAGCCAGAAACCAGGCGGGTCCAAGAAGAGTACACCAGGAGGGGGAAACTCGACAGTGTTACCGGTGTGGGGAGATGGGACATATCTCCTGGCAGTGTGGGAAACCAGCCGATGAACCTATGCCCACTGCGGAGTCCTCCAGCTCAGCACCCACACACCGTTTTGCCTCGCTCTTGGGAGTCGTAGATGGCGGCCCAGATCGACCCCCCACCTGCCCGGTAACTGTGAATCACCATGATGTGGAGGCCTTACTGGATTCTGGTAGCCGGGCCACCCTAGTGCGTAAGGATTTGGTGGGCCCAACGTGTCTGACCCCCGGGAAAAGTCCTCCCAGTTTCCTGTGTCCATGGAGACACCAGAGAATACCCCATTACTGAACTTACAATGACCAGCACACGGGGAACCATACACACGACGGCGGGGGTGGTTGATTCCCTCCCGTCCCTGTCCTAATTGGACGAGACTGCCCAGCCTTTTACCCACTCTGGAGAGAGTCTCAGGAGAGGATAACCCGAGTACCTCGGAAACGGAGAGGCAAGACTCATCCTGGGAAGGCTCCGGTGCAATCCTCCGAATTACTCACTCCCGCCCGGGCTCTGATAGGGATGGCAGGTGCCCAGACCGACACAGAGACAGAGCTACAGAATCTGGACAAAGAACTGTCTGGTCTGAAGGGGACCGCTGAGAGGTATCGTTTGTTAAAGCAACAGTTAGACATGAAGACAGAAGAGTTAGATATCCTCCAGGCTAAACTCCAACAGAGCTCCTTCCATAAGCAACAGGAGGAGCTGGAGATGCTGCGCAGGACCAGCGAGGAGTGTGAGGAGACCCTGCGCAGTAGTAAGGAGGTCCAGAAGAAGGCAGAGGAGAAGTACAAGGTGTTGGAGAACAAGATGAAGAATGCGGAGGCAGAGAGAGAGAAGGAACTGAAAGCTGCTCAACAGAAGCTAAACTCTGCTAAAACCAAGGCTGATGCGTTCAGTAAGAAACTCAAGGAGAGACAACAGGAGGCTGAGTCCCTGGTCCTAGAGTTGGAGGAGTTGAAGAGAGAGCAGGCTGGCAAGCACCACGGCAATGCGGACGCCCTCTCCCGGCGTGATGCCTTCTTCGCTGCCTTTACCCTGACGAGGACGTCGGTCCCGAGGGAGGGGGATGTGTGATGTCACGAGAGGCTGTGTCCTGGAGGGACGTTACATCCCCTGAGATGGCTGCAAACCCAGACAGCTATGGCTCCATCTGCTGGTATGGTCGGGAACTCCACCCCTCTATGGCCAATCTTCCCACGCAGCTGAAACAAATCAGGAGCTGATGAGCTGAAGGTTTGGGAAGGGAAGAGACACACTGAGGGAGTGTGGGGGGGTGAAGAAACACAGTCTCCAACCTGGGCTCTCTGGAGGACAAGAGTGCTGCACGTCCACTTCCATGAGGAATATAAGGATTTGGAGATACTTACCTTTGGGAAATACTCACCTTTGGATATATGCACCTGTGGAAATACGTGAGAGACATTTGGAAGGACTTTTTTGCTGGGTTGGCCACTAGCTGCAACGTGGACTACAGTAAGGCTGGGGAAAAGTTATCTGAGCGAGTGAGAATTATGATTTTGGATGTGGAAGAGACATCCCTGAACTGTTAACCCTTAAAGAGCCACAAGAGAACAGAATTTTGTTATATTTTCGTTAATTTCCCAAGACCTATAATAAAATCCTTGTTTTGTTTGAACCTTGTCTCCTTGCACTACTTGAGCAATCCCGCTGAAAGCTGTGTAGCCTCTCGTGACGTCACACCTTCTTAATGCGTTTGAGCCAATCAGTTGTGTTGTGACAAGGTACGGTTGGTGTACAGACGATAGCCCTATTTGGTAAAAGACCAAGTCCATATTATGGCAAGAAAAGCTCAAATAAGCAAAGAGAAACGACAGTCCATCATTACTTTAAGACATGAATTTCAGTCAATCCGGTAAATTTCAAGAACTTTTAAAGTTTCTTCAAGTGCGGTCACAAAAACCATCAAGCACTATGATGAAACTTGCTCTCATGAGGACCGGCACAGGAAAGGAAGACCCAGAGTTACCTCTGCTGCAGAGGATAAGTTCATTAGAGATACCAGTCTCAGAAATGGGTAATTAACTGCACCTCAGATTGCAGCCCAAATAAATGCTTCATAGAGTTCAAGTAACAGACACATATCAACATCAACTGTTCAGAGGAGACTGTGTGAATCAGGCATTCATGGTCTAATTGCTGCAAAGAAACCACTTCTAAAGGACACCAATAAGAAGAAGAGACTTGCTTGAGATTTTTGGCTCCAACCGCCGTGTCTTTGTGAGACGCAGAGTAGGTAAACGGATGATCTCCGTATGTGTGGTTCCCACCGTGAAGCATGGAGGAGGAAGTGTGATGGTGTGGCGGTGCTTTGCTGGCGACAATGTCTGTGATTTATTTAGAATTCAAGGCACACTTAACCAGCATGGCTACCACAGCATTCTGCCATCCCATCTGGTTTGTGCTTAGTGGGACTATCATTTGTTTTTCAACAGGACAATGACCCAAATCACACCTCCAGGCTATATAAGGGCTATTTGACCACGAAGGAGAGTGATGGAGTGCTGCATCAGATGACCTGGCCTCCACAATCACCCGACCTCAACCGAATTTAGATGCTTTGGGATGAGTTGGACCACAGAGTGAAGGAAAAGCAGCCAACAAGTGCTCAGCATATGTGGCAACTCCTTCAAGACTGTTGGAAAAGCATTCCAGGTGACTACCTCATGAAGCTGGTTGAGAGAATGCCAAGAGTGTGCAAAGCTGTCATCAAGGCAAAGGGTGGTTACTTTGAAGAATCTAAAATATATTTTGATTTGTTTAACACTTTTTTTTGGTTACTACATGATTCCATATGTGTTATTTCATGGGTTGGACAATATTATTTTCATCACTTATATTGAAGAATCTATTATGTAAATACTGGAAGTCAAATGATACTCCAACGTTAAGAGAATGGAAGAATCAAATGCTTTATTATTTAAATATTGAAAGAAATCTGTCTACAGACAGAAACAGCATAACACAATCTGAAGTCGTATGGGGCAGAGTCTTACAAGCATTGGAAACAACATTGGGTGTGGATACGGTGGGAAAATGTGGGTCTGAGCAAGTGTGATGTCATTAATGTTTGTTGAAATGTAAATGTTAAGTTGTATATTGTTTTTGTCTATGAATGTTTTTGTTTATTGTCAAAGAAAAGTAAAATAAAATACTACAGAAAAAGAACTCCAGTCCATCCAACTGACCCCAGTTCAGCTGTTAGTAGTTCAGCTGCTCCCAGCACCATAGCCCCCAGTGCCACCATACCCAGGGCAGCTGAACTCATAGCAGCCTCCGCTACTGGAAGCATTTCATATCTCTTTCTGCATCTTGCTTGAGGTTCTGCACACGTCATCTGTTCAATCACCAGCTTTGGAAGGGCTAGCGTTGCCACCAGAACTGTAAAACTATGCTAAAAGTCCTTGTTGGGTCTCAGAGTATGGTGTCAGTCTCTGACCCAAAAACTGCAAGCCCAAGTCGCTTCATTGATTGGTGTTTTCCTATAAACATTCCAACTGCTCCAAGAGACACCTCTGATGCCCATCAGTAAATCTACCACTCCTCCAGTGCGAAAGTAAGCGATGGATAAAAATACTGGTCCAAACACTAGGATGCCCAACAGTGCAAAAGGTCCAGGCATTCCAATGATTTTGGCTGCCTCAAACTGCATCCACAGGATTTTCCTTCAATATAATCATCACCTCCACAGTCTTCATGGCTTTTGCTGCTGCCAGGATCAGAGCTAAACTACCCAGGCCTGCGATCAGCAGCCACCCTACAGCTGTGGAGAACTTAGGAAGTGTATCAGCAATATCCCAGCCAGTGCTTAATTTGAGCCGGATCTTGCCGGAACACGATCCGGCAACCTCTCGGTTTTGGACTGTTTCGTTCCGGAACCTATTTGGCAGGATCCGGTACCTCTCAAGGCATGAAAAATAATTTTCACTTTTTGCAATGTAAAAATTATAATAAAAGCTATCAAAAAGTTAATTTGAGTTGCCTCTTCGTTAATTCTCCTGATATTCTAAGAGTTGAATCGGGTTGGTTGGGCCAGCCCGGGTTTATGGTTTGCGCAACATTGTAACCTATGTTTGAGACCAACGAGTGGCCTTGGCTGTGTGAAAAGCGTTGTATCTCTCACAGAACTAGAATGAGATTCACTTTCTATGATCTCACTCCCTCTCTCTGCTCTGATAGACATCTCTCAAGCATTGCACTTCATTTATTTCCTTATAGAATCATAGCCGCGCAAAGGGTTCTGGAGGAGCTGAAGCACAACTGATCAATTTTAATACATTTTGAAAAAATAGTTATAGAGTTACTGCTGTCTGTTCAGAAAAAAACAAAATAATAATCAGAATAGCCTACTACACCATGAGAAAGCCTAACATTTTGCCCCAGAGGATCAATAGCTTCTTTTAAAAAAGTACCTAGCTATGGAGTGTAGCACAAAACAAGACATAGCGGTAGCGGGTGATTTTGGACGGAGTCAGGCACAGGAGGGTAAATCACAGAATAAATGGTTTATTCGGCAATACAGCAGTACGCAAAAATGCGTAAAACACTCCAGTGCCGTAAAACGGTGAACTGTGGAAAACAAGGGTGAATATCCCGGAGCTACACAATACAATATAGCTCCACGAGCTATAGTAACCTCCACAATAAACAATCACACACAAAGACATGGGGGGCAGAGGGAATACTTATACAGGTACTGATGAGGGGATATGAACCAGGTGTGTGTAATAAACAAGACAAAACAAATGGAATGATGAGATGAGGCAGTGGCTAGAAAGCCGGTGACGATGAACGCTGAAGCCTGCCCGAACAAGGAGAGGAGGTAATTTGGTCGCCTGTGTTTTGGAAAACGTGTGTGCCAAGTCGAGGTATTCGGGGGGAATGCGCACGGTGGAGGTAGTGTCTAGACTTTCCACCGTGGTTGCACCAACGGAAACAGCTAGATGCCTACCCTGACACTCTCGCGACCACCCTGTGAGAACCCTCTGCGGCCATGAAAAGGTGGGGTTGTGTAGTGCGAGCCAGGGAAGACCCAACACAACAGGAAATCAGGGGACTCAATAATATAAAAGGTGATTTGCTCCCTATGGCTCTCCTGCATAATCATCGTGACTGGTGCTGTAACCTCCCTAACAAAACCTGACCCTAATGGTTGACTGTCAAGCGCTTTGATGGGCAATGGAATGGGTAGCGGAACCAATGTGATACATAACCTATTAGCTAAAGACCTGTCCGTAAAGTTCCCAGCTGCGCCTGAATCGACCAGCGCCTTACACTGGGGAACTACCGTGTGCTCAGGGAAGTTGATGTGTATGGTGAAGTGTGCAGCAAAGGGCTCTGAACGAGTGTGGGTTTGCGCAACCTGGGGTGACGCGAGAGTGCCCTGCCTGCCGCCTCCAGACCCAGAAGAACTCTGACGAAAGCGTGCATCAGTATGTCTTCTCTTGCTACAAGAGTGACACTGGATCTGTCATCCTCCGTTCTCCCGGATCGCTGCACCGCTCAGCTCCATCGGAACATAATCTGGGTTGCAGGGGGGTGAAACGGGCAGGCCCCTTCCAGGACGTCCTCTGGAAGCCAGCAGGTCGTCCAACCAGATGGCCATGTCCACCAGCTGGTTGAACGTCAACGTGGTTCCCAGCAGGCTAGCTCCCTTCGGACGTCCTCCCGCAGGCTGCACCGGAAGTGGTCGATGATGGCCCACTCGTTCCACCCGGACCCCGCCGCTAGAGTCCTCGTCCCCTGCCTCAGATGGACCATGTGCTCGCCGGCCTCTCTTCCTTCGGGGGGATGATCGAAGACTGCCCGGAAGAGGCGAGAAAACGCCCTGTAGTTGTCCAATGCGTCTCCTCCTTCACTCCAGACCGCGTTGGCCCACTCCAGGGTTTTCCCCGAGAGGCAGGAGACGAGGGCGGACACCTTCTACCGCTCCGAGGGAGCCGGGCTGATGGTGGCAAAATAGAGGTCCAGCTGCAGGAGGAATCCCTGGCAGCGGGCAGTTGTCCCGTCGTACTCCCTCGGTCGGGATAGGTGAATCCCTCTGGGTGCTGGGGTGTGGGTGGCTGGATCCGGTCACTCAGCTGGTCCAGAAGGGTCAGGTCCTCTCCTCTCCCAAGCCCAAGCTGGCTAGCATGTTGGAATGCTCCCGGACCTGCGCCACGACTCCAGGCATATTCCCGTTTCCTGCTGACTCCGTGCTGTCAGGTGTGTGATTCTGTAGCGGGTGATTTTGGACAGAGTCAGGCGCAGGAGGGTAAATCACAGAATACATGATTTATTCGGCAATACAGCGGTATGCAGCAACGCGTAAAACACTTCATTGCGGTAAAACGGCACACTGGGGAAAACAAGGCACACGGGTGAATATCCCGGCGATACACAATACAATATAGCTCCACCTCCACAATAAACAATCACACACAAAGACAAGGGGGGCAGAGGGAATACTTATACAGGTACTGATGAGGGTATATGATCCAGGTGTGTGTAATAAACAAGACAAAACAAATGGAATGATGAGATGAGGCAGTGACTAGAAGGCCGGTGACGACGAACGCCGAAGCCTGCCCGAACAAGGAGAGGAGGCAGCTTCGGAGGAAGTCGTGACAATAGCCTACAGTTGGGAACGCGTAGCAAAGGTGGTAATTTCGCTTCTAACAGAAACATACCCTGAACATGGTTGCCCTATTCTCAGAATATCAGAAATGTGTATATTTACAGAAGCCTGTCTGTACTTTCTCACATTTGCCATTTAAGCAATGATGATGCCAGTTATACCAAAACAATAATAATATGCCATTTAGCAGTCGCTTTTATCCAAAGCGACTTACAGTCATGCGTGCATACATTTTTGTGTATGGGTGGTCCCAGGGATCTAACCCACTACCCTGGCGTTACAAGCGCTGTGCTCTACCAGCTGAGCTACAGAGGACCACAATATACAACACAGAGTTCCATCTCCAAGTTTTAATGTGGAAAAATATACAAACTGCAACAGAATCCCTTGGGACCAGGGGATAATATATTACTTACAGTGAGTAACGGAGTAATATAACGATTTACTGTCTTCAAATATTGTAATATTATTACAGTTACTTTTTCAAGTAACCCGTATATTACAGCCAATCAGCATTCAGTGCTTGAACCACCCAGTTTATAAATATATTTTAAAGCCTTGTCTCATGCTAATGGAAGTCATGCTGTAGGCTATCCTATATCCAATAGGCTATCGTAATGCCACAAATCTAAGAAAGATGGCAGCTGTGTTGTTACAGATGTCAGATTTTAACTTGATCACTCTTTTGTCACAGAGAATTTTCCTGATGCAGCAGTAAATTCAAATGAGCCTCGTGAGTGGCTGACAATGAGCAGTTCTCTTTCTCTCCATGTGGGAGGAGTCGAGTAATTGGGACAAGTGCTTACTATCAAAATTATATTCTCTCTCGCTGGTAAACGAGGAAATACTTTATTTCTATTGTATGGATTCTTGTCAAATAGATGAATCGACCTTAGTCTGTTCAAAAAGGACTAAGTTGTTGTGAAGAAAATAACAACCAGAGGGCGAACATACACTATATATATACAAGTACATGGACACCCCTTCAAATTAGTGGATTCGGCTATTTCAGCCACACCGGTTGCTGACAGGTGTATACAATCGAGCACACAGCCATGCAATCTCCATAGACAAACATTGTCATAGGATGCCAACTTTTAACAAGTCCGTTCGTAATATTTCTGCCCTGCTAGAGCTGCCCCGATCAACTGTAAGTGCTGTTATTGTAAAGTGGAAATGTCTAGGAGCAATAACGGCACTGCCGTTAAGTGGTAGGACACACAAGCTCACAGAAAGGGACCGCCGAGTGCTGAAGCGTGTAGCGCGTAAAATCGTCTGTCCTCGGTTGCAACTCTCACTAACAAGTTCCAAACTGACTCTGGAAGCAATGTCAGTACAATAACTGTTCGTCGGGAGCTTCATGAAATGGGTTTCCATGGCCAAGCAGCCGCACACAAGCCTAAGATCACCATGCGCAATGCCAAGTGTCGGCTGGAGTGGTGTAAAGCTCGCCGCCATTGGACTCTGGAGCAGTGGAAATGTGTTCTCTGGAATGATTATTCACGCTTCCCCATCTGGAAGTCCGAGGGACAAATCTGTTTTTGGCGGTGCAAGGAGAACGCTACCTGCCCGAAAGCATAGTGCCAACTGTAAGGTTTGGTGGAGGAGGAATAATGGTCTGGGGCTGTTTTTCATGGTTCGGGCTAGGCCCCTTAGTTCCAGTGAAGGGAAATCTTATTGACATTATAGACGATTCTGTGCTTCCAACTTTGTGGCAACAGTTTGGGGAAGGCCCTTTCCTGTTTCAGCATGACAATACCCCCATGCACAAAGCGAGGTCCATATAGAAATGGTTTGTCGAGATCGGTGTGGAAGAACTTGACTGGCCTGCACAGAGCCCTGACCTCAACTCCATCGAACACCTTTGGGATGCTTGCCGACCGTGAGCCAGGCCTAATCGCCCAACATCAGTGCCCAACCTCACTAATGCTCTTGTGGCTGAATGGAAGCAAGTCCCCGCAGCAATGTTCCAACATCTAGTGGAAAGCCTTCCCAGAATAGTGGAGGCTGTTATAGCAGCAAAGGGGGGGACCAACTCCATCTTAATGCCCATGATTTTGGAATTAGGCGTTCGACGAGCAGGTGTTCACATACTTCATTGCAAAACAGTGTGTTTTATTCAGTTATTTGGAGATGTGAATATAGTATAGTTTTATCTAAAAAATTAAAATGTATTTAATGTTTCACTATTTTTATGTTATTGAAATTTACTGAGTAGGATGGTCCTCAATTCATCCAGGCATGGACTTTACAAGGTGTCTAAAGGAGCTGAAGCACAACAGAGGGATGTTGGCCCATGTTGACTCCAATGCTTCCCACAGTTGTGTCAAGTTGGCTGGATGTCCTTTGGGTGGTGAAACATTCTTGATACACATGGGAAACTGTTGAGTGTGAAAAACCCAGCAGCATTGCAGTTCAGATCGATTCTGTTAATTGTTTACTTGTTACTTGTTATTCGTGTCAGATATTTCCATTTTGAGATAGTTGTTATTTTGACAGAATAATTATTAATGACTAATTATTACACCCTGAAACTGTGTGAAATGTGTTAGAATGTGTGAGTGTAGGACCAGTAAAGATTATGACATTGTGTTACTATTTAGCAATGTGAGTAAGAGTTAGGCCAGACAACAAAGGACAGGGAGAACTGTCTACAGACAACTGAGAAACCAAGATAAAGAGGCCTCCCAATTTAGGGAGGAGAGAAACTGTTAGGCTTGAAAGGAGAGTATGAAAAGGTTTCAGGATATTGTGAGGACGGCGATAACTAAGGAATGCAGCCTATGATAAGAACATGTGTGTGTGACCTGATGGTTAGGAGAGCAGAGGAAAACATGAGCTAAACCCAGGTACAGTGGAAATATACAGCCCGCCTACAGCGGGGTGGGATTTTTGTATGACGTGTGTGTATAAAAGATGGACTCTGAAATTGTGATAACAGAATTCTCAATGAATAAAGATCTCTGACTATTGCAACTGGGAGCTCTGTCCGTTTCTTGATCCAAAAGCCTTACAACCTTTTGGGAAATGCACAGAGACACTGAAATAGTTAATAAATTATCTTAACATCTATTCACTGACTTGCTAGCACTGGTTACTCACACTGCTACAGTGGCTACAGTGTGGCTACAAATGTCCTGTGTTCGGTGGAACGTGAATGCGTTATCATGGGATGCTGCCTTCGAATCCTGTCCCAAATGGCAATAACCTACTGGAAAAGGCAGGTAGGCAGTAGCGTTTGGATTGGTTAAATAACAACAGTATGCTACACCAACATTAGTTTCCATTCATACAAACTGTCAAAATGATTTCTCAGCACTGGGTGCTTAGACCACTGCACTATGGCAGTTCACAATGCTCTAGCAAGCCGTGAGAATCTGGGTATTTTTCTAATGAGCTCCGGCCCCAAACAAGACCAAATTTTGTCGGTCCGGACCAGACCAAATCGCTGAGCGCAATACGCAACATCCGGATCTAGCATTCCTAGGCATTAGCCACTAGCATGGTGGTGGAAAATTGTGTTTCATAAAGAAAGTACGTATATTTTCCCAATTTTTTTCCACCTTCTCGCCATTAAATCGAATTAAGGAGGAAATCGACGCCTTTGTAGCCTGAATGGAGAATATTTTATGGATGAATCAGTCCACGGGGGATACAAGTGTAAGCTGTCTACATGGGTTCCCTTTGGACGGTAAGATGAAACGACTCAATATCGCCATCTGCCGGCCTTTGGACTACAGTCAAGTGGGAACTTTTTACACGGAACTAAACATCACGGAACGGTTTCAGTGCTGCACAATAATGGCAGCTGTGGAAAAGGCACATGTGGAGAACTCAGTAGAGATATTAGGTAAGCGTAAACCTTTACTGTGTCAACTTTAATTGTTTTTTCTTAGAATTGTTCAAAAGTAGCCAGCTAGCTAGATGATTAACCTTATATCGCTGGTCTCCTAGACTCAACAGACTGGACTCAAGCTGGTAGCAAGGCTAGCAATAGCATTGCCACTCTAGCATGATCATATAGTCTATGGCTGTACGTTAGGTATAGTTGGCTAGCTAGCTAACGTAGGTATCTGAAAAGTGACATTTACATTAAACCATACGTGGTTTTAAGTAGCCAGATCAACTAGCTAGCTACAATACTTGCTTTTAGTCGTCTGCACTCTGCATTTGAAATGTCAAATGGCATTAACATTCGCTAGCCTTTGTGACGTAACTTGGCTAGCATAGGGAGCTAACTTAGATAGCTGGCTAGCAAGCTGTCTGTGTAAGCCACGCATTTGATCGAATCAATAGTTAATGCCCAGCCTTAGATTGTAGCTAGTGTTTATAGAGAAGCCTGAATAATGATAACATTAAAGGGTGTTAACTGTCGGTTAGGTTAAGCTAGATCTGAAGTGGCAGAGCTAAATTGTTTTGAATTTGCAACCGATTAGGTCTACCTAGTATTTGTATCAGACAAATTGATAAATGCCTTATTTTCACACATCAGAAGAAGATTCTGAGCCCCAGGAGGACCACAACGCTGAGAGTGATGATTCTGACAGAGGGAGCGATGGAGAGGGGTCAGGTGATGGAGAGGGGTCAGAGGATGGAGGGAGCGATGATGGAGAAGAGGAGGATGGAGAGAGTGATGGGGAACAGGCTGAGGATGGAGGGAGTGAAGGAGAGAAAGAGGAGGGTGAAGGCAACAAGGAAGTAGATGATGTAGACACCAACCCCAATGCTGGATGGGCGGAGGCCATGGCCAAGATTCTGCAGAAGAAAACACCAGAGAGCAAACCCAGCATCCTGCTGAAGAACAAACAGCTGGACAAGATGAAGGAGAAGGAGAAGAAGGAGTATCTGGAGAGGAAGAAACAGGTATTGTGTATTTTTTCATGACTGTAAATGTGTGTGTGCATGCATAGTCCTACTTGTTTGTTTGTGCATGTACCTGTATGTCAATTTCTCACTTTAATCAAAACAGCTATTAACCTGATACTGGTTATTGAAATCATATAGATCATAGCCTGATAACAGAAATTGCCTCCAGTTCACCTGGAGTTGAATTGCACCCATGGCATTTATTCAGTACAGCTTGCCTGTATGTGCGTGCTTAATTACTATTTTTTCTGGCCGACAGACTGATAAAAAGCGAGCTTGGGAGATGATGTGTCGAGAGAAGCCAGACGTTGTAAAAGACCGAGAGAATGAGAAGAACCTGCAGAGAGTTGCTACCAGGTACATACACACTTGTGTGCCGCTTACAAACCTACAGTGCGTTCAGAAAGTATTCACACCCCTTGACTTTTTACACATTTGGTTGCGTTAAAGCCTGAATTTAAAATGGATTAAATTGAGATTTTTGGTCACTGGCCTACACACAATACCCCATAATGTCAAAGTGGAATTCTGTTTTTAGAAATTGTTACAAATTAATAAAAAATGAAAAGCTGAAATGTCTTGAATCAATAAGTACAGTGCGTTTAAAAGTATTTAGACCCCTTGACTTTTTTGACAAAATAAAATGCATAGATACCTTATTTACAATTCAGACCCTTTATTCAGTACTTTGTTGAAGCACCTTTGGCAGCGATTACAGCCTCAAGTCTAATTGGGTATGACGCTACAAGCTTGGCACACCTGTATTTGTGGAGTTTCTCCCATTTATTTTCTGCAGATCCTCTCAAGCTCTGTAAGGTTGGATGGGGAGCGTCGCTACACAGCTATTTTCAGGTCTCTCCAGATATGTTAGATCAGGTTCAAGTCCAAACTCTGGCTGGCCCACTCAAGGACATTCAGAGACTTGTCCCGAAGCCACTCCTGCGTTGTCTTGGCTGTGTGCTTAGGGTCGATGAACCTTCGCCCCCAGTCTGAGGTCCTGAGCACTCTGGAGCAGGTTTTCATCAAGGATCTCTCTGTACTTTGCTCCGCTCATCTTTCCCTCGATCCTGACTAGTCTCTCAAGTCCCTGCCGCTAAAAAACATTCTCACAGCATTATGCTGCCACCACCATGCTTCACCGTAGGGATGGTGCCAGGTTTTCACCAGACGTGATGCTTGGCATTCAGGCCAAAGAGTTCAATCTTGGTTTCATCAGAACAGAGAATCTTGTTTCTCATGGTCTGAGAGTCCTTTAGGCGCCTTTTGGCAAACTCCAAGCGGGCTGTCGTGCCTTTTACTGAGGAATGACTTCCGTCTAGCCACTCTACCATAAAGGCCTGATTGGTGGAGTGTTGCAGAGATGGTTGTCCTTCTGGAAGGTTCTCCCATCTCCACAGAGGAACTCTTGAGCTCTGTCAGAGTGACCAAGGCCCTTCTCCCCCGATTGCTCTGTTTGGCCGGGCGGCCAGCTCTAGGAAGAGTCTTGGTGGTTCCAAACTTCTTCCATTTAAGAATGATGGCGGCCACTGTGTTCTTGGGGACCTTCAATGCTACAGAAATGTTTTGGTACCCTTCCCCAGATCTGTGTCTCGACATAATCCTGTCTCGGAGCTCTACGGACAATTCCTTTGACCTCATGGCTTGGTTTTTGCTCTGACATGCACTGTCAACTGTGGGACCTTATATAGACAGGTATGTGCCTTTCCAAATCATGTCCAATCAATTGATTTTAGCACAGGTGGACTCCAATCAATTTGTAGAAACATCTCAAGGATGATCAATTGAAACAGGGTGCAACTGAGCTCAATTTCGAGTCTAATAGCAATGGGTCTGAATACTTATGTAAATAAGGTATTTCTGTTTTCACTTTGTCATTATGGGGTATTGTGTGTAGATTGATGAGGAATTTTTATTTATTTAATCCATTTTAGAAAATGGCTGTAACATAACAAAATGTGGAAAAAGTCAAGGGGTGAATACTTTCCGAATGCACTGTATTCAACCCCTTTGTTATGGTAAGCCAAAATACATTTAGGAGGGAAAATGTGCGTAGCGAGTCGCATGATAAGTTGCATGGACTCACTGTGTGTGCAATAATAGTGTTTAACATGATTTTTGAATGACTACCTCATCTCTGTACCACACATATACAATTATCTATAACAGGGGTGTCAAACTCATTTTAGCTCAGGGGCCACATGGAGGAAAATCTATTCCCAAGTGGGCCGGACCGGAAAAATCATGGTATATATAACTTAAAAACAACAACTTCAGATTGTTTTCTTTGTTTTAATACGATCAACATACAACATAAAGCTGGAGCCTGAGGACAGTGTGTCCAAAATAGTACAAGCACAACATCACTATTAATCATAAAACACGTCAAGTTTATTTGAAAATTCTAAAGAAAAAGAACACACAAACACACAATGCCTCAGTGATTAACAGAACTGTTTCACAGATCACAGAACTATATCAGGGTGTCATTTCTCAGGCAGAAATGTAGATAAAAAGAATGAAATCCTGTTCCCCAAACAAGTGCAAGAACCTCAGAGTCAAGAATAGGTTAATTATACAAATAAAATAAAATCAATTAAAAACAATAGCACATCAACATAAAAACATATAAACATAAATCTGAAAGCGTTGCTCAAACTCCCGTAACAGTCCAGTTATTTTATCTTTGAACCGCTTCATGTCTGCCACATGTTGGGTCGCGCACACATTTTTCAGACAGGGGAAGTGAGCTGCATCACCACCGGCAAGTTGCGTCTCCAACAATGACAGCTTCAACTTGAAAGAACGTATGCTGTCATAATACTTCGTGACAACTTTGTTGCGCCCTTGCAGCTGTTTGTTCAAGTTATTCAGGTGCTCTGTAACATCCACCATAAATGCAAGGTCCGGCATCCATTCTGCGGAATGAAATTCTAACACTGGTTTGCCCTTTTCTTCCATGAACTGTTCAATTTCTTCTCGTAAATCAAAGAAACGCCTCAGCACAGCACCTCGGCTTAACCATCTTACCTCAGTATGGCAGGCCATAGATGTGGTCTTTCTCTCTGAGAAGGCTGTCAAACTGACGGTGATTCAGGCTTCTGGATCGGATGAAATTAACAGTTTGGATGACCACCTTCATGACGTTATCCATCTTTAATGACTTGCAACACAAAGCCTCCTGGTGCAAAATACAGTGAAAAGTCAAAAAATCACGTCCTCCATTTGCAGATTGCACTTTCTCTCTGAACTTTGTCACAACGCCTGCTTTTTTCCCGATCATTGAGGGCGCACCATCTGTAGCCAGGCTGACAGTCCACTCCGACCCTGTCCAGCGCGCCGACGAGTGCGGTAAAAAATCAGCTACTGTCGTTGTATCTGTCATCGGCACCAACTCCACGAAGTCCTCGGTGACGGTCAATGTGTCATCAACTCCATGGATGAAAAAATGGCCAGTTGTGCAACATCTGTAATGTCTGTGCTTTCATCAATTGCAACCGAAAACGCAATAAATGACTTTACTTTTTGCTTCAACTGGCTGTCCAAATCCACTGAAAGATCGGAAATCCTGTCTGCAACTGTGTTTCTTGTCAGGCTGATATTTGCAAAAGCCTGCCGCTTTTCAGGGCACACAATCTCTGCTGCCTTCATCATGCATGTTTTTACAAATTCACCCTCACTAAATGGTTTTGAAGCCACTGCGATTTCATTAGCAATGAGGTAGCTAGCTTTCACTGCAGCGTCACTGATGTCTCGGCTGTGAGTAAACACAGACTGCTGTTTCTTCAGACCCGCCAACAGTTCATTCACCTTCTCTCATCTCCGCTGTCCTTGAAAGTTGTCATATTTGTCGGCATGAAGACTCACATAGTGGCGACGAAGGTTATATTCTTTCAGCACTGCAACATGCTCTGAACACACCAAACATACAGCTTTCCCATTCAATTCCGTGATTAAATAGGATGACAATTTTTCTTGGAACACTCTGCACTCTGCGTCCACTTTTCTCTTTTTTGACAGAGACATATTGGGGCAATGAGGGTGCCAAAGCACATAATGTTAAAAGTAGAAGCCGTAATTAATATCGCGGGCAAAACAAAGTAGCTCATTGGCTGCACGTGCTTGACCTACTTGCTCTGCCCCGGTATAAACAGTTTGCTTGCTTAACACAATTGCTATTGCGCCATCCAGTGGACGCAATTGGAACAGCAGTTAATTTTACTGAAAAATTGCAGCGCATTTTTATACTTAAAAAAAAAAATCTTTTTTTTTTTCCAATTTTTTTTTTCAAAATCATCTCGCGGGCCGGATTAAACCCGTTTGCGGGCCTGATCCGGCCCGCGGGCTGTACGTTTGACACCCCTGATCTATAAGGTCCCTCAGTCGAGCAGTGAATTTCAAACACCGATTCAACCACAAAGACCAGGGAGGTTTTCCAATGCCTCGCAAAGAAGGGCACCTATTGGTAGATAAAACATATATATTTTTAAAGCAGACATTGAATATACCTTTTGGATGGTGTATTAATACACCAAGTCACTACAAAGATACAGGTGCCCTTCCTAACTCAGTTGCAGGAGAGGAAGGAAACCGCTCAGGATTTCACCATGAGACCAATGGTGACTTTAAAACAGAGTTTAATGGCTGTGATTGGAGAAAACTGAGGCTGGATCAACAACGTTGTAGCTACTCCACAATACTAACCTAATTGACAGAGTGAAAAGAAGGAAGCCTGTACATAATACAAATATTCCTAAACATGCATCCTGTTTGCAACAACACACTAAAGTAATACTTTAAAAAATGTGGCAAAGCAATTAACTTTTTGTCCTGAATACAAAGTGAGTACCATGCGCCATATTGTCAACCATAGTGGTGGCTGCTATGGGTATGCTTGTAATCGTTAAGGACTGGGGAGTTTTTCAGGATGAAAAACTAAACAAGAATGGCGCTAAGCACAGGCAAAATCCTAGAGAAAAACCTGGTTCAGTCTGCTTTCCGCCAGACACTGGGAGATTAAT
Organism: Coregonus clupeaformis; assembly: GCF_020615455.1. Lineage (NCBI taxonomy): Eukaryota > Metazoa > Chordata > Actinopteri > Salmoniformes > Salmonidae > Coregonus > Coregonus clupeaformis. The sequence goes on from NW_025534051.1 coordinate 194,393, forward strand.
TCACCTTTCAGCAGCACAATAACCTAAAACACAAGGCCAAATATACACTGTAGCTGCTTACCAAGAAGACCGTGAATGTTCCTGAGTGGCCGAGGTTAGTTTTGACTTAAATCTGCTTGAAAATCTATGGCAAGACCTAAAAATGTCTAGCAGTGATCAACAACCAATTTGACAGAGCTTGAAGAATTTTGAAAAGAATAATGGGCAAATATTGTACAATTGAGGTATGCAAAGCTCTTAGAGACTTACCCAGAAAGACTCACCGCTGTAATCGCTGCCAATGGTGATTCTAACATATATTGATTTAGCGATGTGACTTTATGTAAATGAGTTATTTCTGTATTTCATTTTCAATACATGTTTTCACGTTGTTATTATGGGGTTTTGTGGGTAGATGGGTGAGAGGGAAAAAACGATTTAATCCATTTTTAATTCAGGCTGTAATTCAAGGGGTATGAATACTTTCTGAAGGCACTGTAGTTTGTATATCTCTTAATGATACAGTGCCTGCCGGATGAGGATGGGGATAACAGAATGATTAAATCAGGAAAAAATCCCATGCATATATGATTTATGCTAAATATAAGCTTCACAAAATATCACAATGAATCTTAAAGTGAATTGACTTTAAATTCTACCAGAATAACAGTGTGGTGTGTGTACCTCTCCTCTCCACAGGGGGGTAGTACAGCTGTTCAACGCCGTGAGGAAGCACCAGAAGACGGTGGATGAGAAGGTGAAGGAGGCGGGTGGCTCTGAGAGGAAGAAAGCCAAGCTCCTCTCCTCTGTCTCCAAGAAGGACTTCATCAATGTGCTGCGGGGCACAGAGGGGGGTAGTGAGATCATCACCAAGAAAGAGAGACAGACGGTGAGTTTCATCCACGAAACCTCTCTCTACCACTGTTGATGTGTTGTTTTCCCAGAGTTGTTCTTCGGGCAGGGGTTAAAATCCCCCCCCACCTCCCCCAAATAAAGAAAATATATTTATTGCGGCCAAAGTGGCAGTTGTGCCCTTGGGCTGAATATAATAATTATAATTCCATTCTCCCAGATGCCAATCGCTGTGCACCAAAGCACCACTCACTCATATGGCTCTCTCAGATATCTCAATTCGTATTAGCTAATGCCCGTCACGTGATCGGATCCTTCTCACAGGCCTAGCAGCTCCGAAGTAGCCTAGAAGTGAAGACAGACACATTGGGGATGCAACGGCGTGCGTCCTTCTTATCGAATTCTGAGGCGCACGTCCTTCTTATAGAATTCTGAGGCGCACTTTGAATATGTTAGAAGAACTGTCCACATTTACTTTTCCTCAGCCAACAAGACAAGTAAAAAAACAGCAAAATCACTAGCCTATGTCAATTTTCTATCCTCCATAGTAATAAATCTATTGGTTAGCTTGTCGTTCTGTGCGAGAAATAAAGATTTGAAACAGACTCTGGGACAGTTGTGGGATGATAGATCCTAAATTCATACAACCACTGCACATAATTGTAAAAAAAAAAAAAAAGCAACAGATCAAAAAGTTTAGCTTAAAATGTGGATAAACTATTATTTCTTTACATTGTAAGCAATGCGCATACGGCAGTAGGCCACGCACGAATGTTCCAATATGAAATTAGCAGGGAAAAACATTCTCAAAGCATAACGCACATGAGTGGTTTCATGTGACGGAGATGAAAATATCTGTTAGTGATTTAGAAAGCGGGGAGATCAAAACATGCAACAACTAGCATGGGTTGCTAATATGACTATAATTGTGCCTTTGGCTACTTGACAATGAAAGAAAGTTGATTTGAAAACCAATAGAACATGAGAGAAAGGCTTTTTCCAGTGGCATATAAGGAGGTGTTTATATAATTCCTTCATTTTTTGGGGTCGGATTTTGGCTAGTTAAGACATGCCTCATAAAATGACAAAACATCCAGGTTTTAAACAATTACTTTGATGGTTAAATAGTTTCAAAATGCTAATTGACTGAAACAGTCAATGCACAACAATTCTTAATGCAATTGTGTGAAAAACACTTTTGTAAGCCAGAAATGTTTTTTCAAGTGATTTTATAATTTTACATAATTCTTATTGATAATAATAACAATCAGGATGTTGTGTCCAATGGGATAAATGCAGATGGACAAACCCTATGCTGCAGCCCATGTATAGCCACTATGCTGCATCAGTTGGGCTACAGGTGATAATGCTTATTGCTAATAGCACATCTGATAATATAGACCTCAAATATTCAACTCTGGACCTCGAAGCCAGTTCCACTGCCTTTTTTTCATTGTTCCTCTCTAGTCAAGGACTGATTTAGACCTGGGACACCAGGTGTGTGCAATGAATTATCAGGCAGAACAGAAAAACAGCAGTCTCTGGACCTCGTAGGGTAAGAGTTGAATACCCAGATATAGACCATGCATAGGTTATATGCATGGTCCAATATGTTAAAATCATTTTTACTAGTATGTTATTGGGCTCATTTATGGAGGTGGAAATTGTATTTTAGATGTGGTCAGCATCATTTTAATTTGTTTTGGGTAGAATGTCCTTTTAAAAAGTCACCAGACTTCTGTCCTTCTACATAAAAATTATCCCAGGGAGGACATTGGACCCCCTAAGCAAGGTGACTGGAATTGATAAAACTCGCAGTTTAGTACATATACAAAATTATCCTCTTTCCCTAAAAGCATGATGGTCATGACTTGTTTTTACATGAAAGGGGAAGTTAACTTGGCCCCGCAGATAATCGAGCTGAGATCGACTTGTTTCAGTCATGGGAATATTTTTTGCTTAAACACCTGTCTTCGGGACTGTGTTTTGCTCTTAATCATCTATTGGTCAGGGGTCCATGCTAGATAAGCATTAAAGTGACCTTTTTGTTGCCATTAATTGTATTGCAACTAGGGCTGTCCCCAACAACAACAAAATCTAGGCCGACGAAGAGTCGTCTGTTCTTTTGAACAATCACTTGGTCCACATTTTTAAGCTTGTATTTTTCCGTATACAGTATAGACACATCCTATTTGTTTGAATCAAATCAACAATATGCACTGAGCTTGTCTGATGCTTTAAGTGAACATGTTTTATTAAATAATTAAGACACACATGACTAGTGAGTCCGTCCGCAATTGATTTGATTGCTGGGCCTGGGTCAGCCTTGCTGGACTGTGTTTTTAAAAAAAAAAATACAGCGAGTGACTGTGTGACTAGCACCCGTTGTCTCTCTCTCCTCCCTGCTGCAGCGACCACCACAGAACATCAACAGTGTGTATCGCGCTGTCCGTGTTGCTGAAGCTGCAACCTAATTACAGCCATTTCTGACTGAAAAGTGATCTTACTGAAATCCCTAATTTGTTTAGGAAAAACATTCCCTATTCCCTCAACGTGACACTTGTATGCATCGCATGCACGTGACCAATAAGGCCTGACCTATAGCATATCATAGTCGCATCAATAAATTGGTTATAACATACTCTGAACACCATAACACGTGACAGCAAAATAGATGCAGAGGACGTGACAAACTCGAAACGGGGGAATGTTTACTGGTTGCTCAGGAGGTAAAGGGGAAGTCAGATGTGCATTTTCTTTTTTACTAGTTGTGGAAAATTAAGGCAAGGGCTGTTTTCTCATCTCTTAAGTCCGCTGCTGCCTCCGCCGCATTGTTCTCAACACCAATATGCTGGTTAACTTTGCTGTTATTCACATAGCAACATGGTCTAGGAAAAGGTGCCAATTCAACAGCGCACTGATGTGTTTTAGAACTGCGGAGAGCGACCACTATCCAATGCGGGACAAAGCACATTTGTTATTAAATAATAATATTTTTTATTTGTGTTGCTCCATGGACTATGCCATCCCCATGGCCTCCACAATGGATCAGTCCACTGGTGTCTTGTTACTCCCGAGTGGCGCAGTGGTCTAAGGCACTGCATCGCAGTGCTAGCTGTGCCACTAGAGATGCTGGTTCGAGTCCAGGTTCTGTCGCAGCCGGCCGCGACCGGGAGACCCATGGGCGGCGCACAATTGGTCCAGCGTCGTCCAAGGTAGGGGAGGGTTTGGCCGGCAGGGATGTGGGTTCGTTTCCCACGGGGGGCCAGTATGAAAAATATATATATAATAATAATACATGTATGCATTCACTAACTGTAAGTCGCTCTGGATAAGAGCGTCTGCTAAATGACTAAAATGTAAATGTAAATGTTGTACACCAGTGTCCTGTTGTCATAAGTGTCGTTTCCCTTGATGTCCACATGGTGGCACCGTTGACTTTGGGATGTTGTGAAACATTCTAGGAGACTTTTGTTATGATGAGACTGAGGAGTTGGGAGTTATAGTGGTGGTCTTATTCCTGTGTTTGATCATACATACACCTGAAGCAGAAATAGATTTGATATAAGAAACGGCTCATGTATGGTTAATAAGTACCATCTTTGTTTAGACCGGCAGGGGGGTGGAAGAGAAGCCAGCCTGGAGCGTGCTGAGAGACGACTTTATGATGGGAGCCTCCATGAAGGACTGGGACAAGGAGAGCGATGAGGAGGGGGGCGAGCAGGAGGCACCAGGGGGTGCGGAGGACTACAACAGCGAGTCGGACTGAACAGACAGGCCCATCTCTGTAAGTGTGTGTATGACTGAGCACACCCAGGAGTGTGTGTGCACAAGACCGTGCCTTTGTGTTCACTGTGAGGAATGGAGCTGAAGGGTCCTGCATCGCTGAGATCAGCTCAACCCAGCCTCCCTCTCCTCTTCCCCCAGAGGCAGCCCTACCAGGCCCAAAGACCCCTCTTTGACTTTTCAAAGAGGAGCTGAAGAAAGACTGGGGTCAAAGTCCTGTTCTGGCCCACAATGCTTTGGGTCAGGATACCTAGTTTGTGTAATGCTGGTGCTCTCTGGCTTGTCAATGTCCCACTGAACATTTTTCCATCTGAACTCTGTTGTATATATACCTTTTTTACCTAACAGTTGCAGCATGTCCCTCAATAAAAAGCCAGTTGATAAACATTTCCCCTTTCAGTTTTGTGTTTACTTGTTTTTAGGTGAACTGAGGGCTAATGTAGCCTATCACTGAATACTAGTTTAGTTGTAGTACTAGTTTAACTAAAGACTATCAATGTGTTTATACACTGTGTACAAAACATTATGAACACCTGCTATTTCTATGACAGGCTGACCAGGTAAAAGCTATGATCCCTTATTGATGTCACTTGTTAATTCCACTTCAATCAGTGTAGATGAAGGGGAGGAGACAGGTTAAAGAAGGATTTTTAAACCTTGAGACTATTGAGACATGGATTGTGTGTGTGTGCCATTCAGGGGGTGAATGGGCAAGACACAAAAATTTTTAGAACTGCAACGCTGCTGTGTTTTTCACACTCAACAGTTTCCTGTGTGTATCAAGAATTGGTCCACCACTCAAAGGACATCCAGCCAACTTGACACAACTGTGGGAAGCATTTGAGTCAACATGGGCCCGCATCCTTGTGGAATGCTTTCGGGACCATGAAGATGCTGTTTTGATGTCAAAGGGGAGGGTGCAACTCAATATTAGGAAGGTGTTCTTAATGTTTTGTACACTCAGTGTCTAGTTTATTTAATCAATTATATATACTGTGTATGTATTTTATGTGGTATGGTTGTAGTGATCATATGAACACAGAAAATACATAGTAGACATGCTCCCTGTCTGTCAGAGAATGTGAGATGCGCTGCTGATGACCCCTCGGAGAGGAAATGTGTGTGTGCCAGAGAGCACAGAACAGCTGGTGACATTGAAATGCTGTCCCACTACATAAACTTCTCATTTTGTGACGCCCACCCAGTTTTACACACTGCTTGCCTGCGTGTGTCTACTGGACGGTTGCCAAGGTGACGGATCTCGCCTCGGAGTGACCCTGAGCGCCAAGTTAATGTGGCGACTGCCCAGTGACAGTTCTGCTGACTCCTCTTTTCTCTTTCTCTACCTTTCTCTTCTTTTTTTTTTTTACTCCCTCTCTTCCTGTCTGACCCTTGCCACACACAAGTAGTGGAAATATTTGCAGAGCGCCCTTATCGCCGCAAGGAGAATGCCGCCACGTCTCAGCCGACCTGTCTCCACCGCGTAGAACGCTCATTCATCATGGCAACACTGGGACCTGCCACTGTGGAATGCCAGGCCTCTCCCGGCCCTGTTGACACACTGCTAGAGAACCAGCCTGCTATGTCATCTCATCCTCGTCAGTCTATACTGTATTTCCCCCTCTGTCCTCTGTCCCTCTATTAGGTCCATTAGGTCCAGCTGTCCTTTTGCTGCTCCAACCTGAGCCATGTTCATTAGGCACAGAATAGAAGACAATTTAGGTAATCAGCGAGGTACTACCTGAATTTGCCCAATAAGACTTTTTGTTTTCAGCTGTTTTGTCAGTGTGCCCAAATGAACACAACCCTGGAGAGGTCAAGGGTTTTCCTGAGCCGGTGTACAGGGATTGTAGAGATGGGGTTACTAATACAGGTTCACTGTGTGTAAAGGAATGATATAGGGGTATCTTCAGGTGCAGAAGGGGATTAAATATGACAGGGTCACTCACTACATATGTTTAGAGGCCTTAAAGTAATAATGTTGTTCTGTCTGTGTTACTGTATTGTATACACTGACTGAGGTCATGGTGTGTTCAACACAGTGAGCAGGTGTTGGAGAGGACATGCAGGAACTGCCCTCCCTGTGTGAGATATCTACCTCTACTCCCCATGCACCTCACACACACACACACACACACTCACACCTCTTGTTGGCCTCAGATGTCTGTGTGGGTACTGATTTAGTGACAACATCTGGTTTACACCAGTAAGACCAGGCTCTTGAGAGAGTTTCTGAGAGCCTGTCACAGCTGATGAATTGCAGGCTTTGGTTTGGGTGGAGGTGTGGGGGGCAGGGTGAGAGAGGGAGGTTTTAGCAGAGGAAAAAAGCCTTGGCAAAGGATGAAAACAGTGGGATTTTCTTGGGAGTGTGAATGTAAATCAACCAACCTGGCACATTATGAGAATACAAGAAAATAGAAAAATAGAGTGGATGCGGTAATGTCCATAGACTCTCATGGCTGACATGGTACAGTCCCCCTAAGACAGGTGCAGGGATGGTGAGAGAGCTGTAGTGTACCACTCCCTAACAAAGACCCAGGGTGAACCATTCTAAACACCCCCCATTTAAGAGCTGGATAAAGGGTTTAAAAAGAATGGGCATATAAAAGAACACCTTCACTTGTAGTAGTGATGTTGGTTCTATTTAAGTTATTCAAACCTCTGGGATGCAGTATTCTTGCCAACTTCTTTCATGTTATTGAGTAAGATTGAGAAAAGAAAAGGCTTACTCAGAGCCCACAAATCAAATCATCCTATATAACTTATTTATCCAGTTCATATAATTTCTCAGAAAGCTCAATTTTATGTTCTTGTAATTTCGGAGTTTTCGTCTGCAAGATGTTTCTTTAGAACCATCCCAACTCGAATCTTAAATATTTCTGGTCTACTATATCCATTGCGTAATGCGGTACCAAAAGAAGCGTATGTTTTACACCGGACTTGTGGATATGGTTATTGAGCTAGTGGACGTCAAATTATGCATCTGGCGTTAGGACCCCGTGGTTGCGCGCAGGGACATTACCCGCTGCACTGTCCGGATGGGTACACTAAACACTCATTACAATAAATCGTCTCGTAACCTGAAGTTGAAGGAGTCCCCCAGTCTGAAAGTGACACCGACAACATCAATTTGAAAGAGGGGGAGCACGTGGTTAAGTAAGTCTTATAAATCTCCCTCTTCAACCGGCCGCATGCTGTTGTGCCACTGGCAACACCAGTTCTGTGGACCGATTTTCAGCAAGAAGGGATGGAGGAACGCGTCAACGGTCTACCATTGTATTAAAAGGAAATACCGATTATCTTTATACTTCAACGTACTTGCCATACTTTTGATTTTTTAAATGCCGTATTTTCTCAATTTATATTGACCCAACACATGCGTTATTACAACTTTAATAGGTTATATCTCCTCGAGACGACACCTTGCGAGTACCAGGACGGGTAGTTGTTTTTACTGTGGTATGTTCTTCTGTCAAGAACGGCGATGCAACTGCTCAGCGAAGCCCACGTTGATTTTGAGATAGAGAAATCAAAGACGGACTTGTGCTGAGCGTGGTACTGGCCACAGTTGGAAAGCTCGCAGCGCTCTGATGCGGTGGAGGTGTGCGCTAACCCACAGGCTACGTCTGTTCTGTACAACTGGAGATAGCGAGCTAGCTGGTTGTAGTTTGTTTTGCTTCAAGATTTTTGTATTAAACTTTGATTTGCATTTAATGGCCACAATTCGGTCTTTTTCGTTTGGACAATTTTAACTTTACGCGCGTTTAGTATGCGTTTATTGTGAAGTGATTGGTAATATCATACACAGCCTACTGCTGCTGTCTGCTCTCCGCTGCCCATATAACGGATTTTACAGATTATTTCACCCTCATGGTTGTTGAATGGATTTCCAGGTACAATTTGAAATACTGTGCTGAAACTGGGATCACAAAACTACCACATTTCCCAATATTTAGGCTACATGTAGTTACGCGTATAGGCCTATATATAGTTGTCCCAAAAAAATCCTATATTTTGGCGTTTTAAATTTTTTTTTAATATATATTCCGTTTCCGTTATTTACATTCCCGTTCCAAGGCCGGTTTATCTTTTTTGTCAAGATTTCAAGACGCTGCTGTAGTCTACTTTTAGAGTTCACAATGAACTACTGCGTTTTAAGTCTTCTCCTGACCTTGGATTTAGCCACTGTGGCAGTCAGTTTGTCTACATGCAGTACGCTGGACATGGATCAGTTTATGAAAAAGCGCATAGAAGCCATCCGGGGACAGATACTGAGCAAGCTGAAGCTCACGAGCCCCCCGGAGACATATCCAGAGCCCGAGGAGGTGTCCCGGGATATCATCGCCATCTATAACAGCACGAGGGACCTGTTGCAGGAGAAAGCCAACGAACGGGCGGCGACGTGTGAGCGCCAACGAAGCGAGGAGGAGTACTATGCAAAGGAGGTTCACAAAATCGACATGCAACCCCCCTACCCCTCTGAGAGTAAGTGTGTGTGTGTGCGCGCGCCTGAATGCGTGCCAGAGCGCACGCGTACATGTGTAACGGTTAAACGCATAATTGAAAAGGTCCAATAACCAGTAATTACCCACTCGACACAGAAGTCAGTTCAACGTATAGTTTTGATCTACATTTGGTTGAGTTGTCTTACTAAAGTGAAATCAACAAAACATGTCACCATGTCATTGGATTTAGGTTAAAAGTTGGGTGACTTTTTGCGAATCGAATCAGTTTTCCACTTTGAGTTTTGGGGTTGAAATGACGTGGAAACAACGTTGATTCAACCAGTTTTTGCCCAGAGGATAGTATTAACTGCAAAGTATTCAAAGATCGCCATTCCCTTTATGTAAGTCATCATGTGTGTTTATGATTATTTTGGGGAAACTAAAGAAACTATTCCTGGCACTGTCGCATCCAGGCAGGTAAAACAACGATAATGCAAACCCTGCAGGTCGGCCTGTGCTGCTAGAGCAGTCATCGAAAAAAAAAAAAAAAGTAGCCTGACATTAACTTCTCGTGAGATAGGGGGATAGATTTCCTCCTAGGCTGTTTCCCGGCGCCGCCTTGAGAATGTATTATTGCATAGTTATGAGGTAGTAGAAGCAACTACAATGAAACACTGATCCAATACTTACCCCGATGGCAAAGGACTTATTAACACGTAGAGAGACCTATGAATATTTATATCACATTGAAAGAGTGGATTATACCAGTGATAACCTAAAATTCTCAGTGGGCCGCCTCTGAATTTCTGTTTTCCCTGACTGCTATAAACCCTATAAAAATTGATAATACACTTACACTTCAAGTACTTAATTGTTTACATGCCAAAAGCAGGAAAATCTAAAATATTGTCAGAATAGTTTTGTTCCTTTCATCTCAGGAGACAGGGGTTGATATTGAGAAAGTGGTGTGTGTTTTGTGTGACCACTCCCAAATTGGATTGGATTAATAGGAGTCAGAGACTGGGCTCCCAGAGTCACTACAATTATCTACATTTTTACATACACATTCATATTTTCAAAGTCATGGTTGTCTAAACACAATAATAATATTATTTTTTTCTCCTCCAGATCAAATGTGAGTACACAGCATGGAGGAAAAATTAATTAGGAGATATTTTATATGTCCCAAGGTATATTTTGCTTTAAATATTATGCTTGGCCCTGCCCGTTGTATAAATACCCTAAATATGAATAGATCAGGCAATGTGCCAAGTGCAGTCAGGAAGGCATTTACAGGGTATAAATAATCCTGAGTCAACATCCAGAGAAAAAGCCCGGATTATTTTATTTATTTATCCTTTTTAATCTTCACTTTATAAAATGCTCCACTCTTTAGCTCCTGGGAGGAAAGATGACAAAGAGAGAGGCGGGAGAGAGAAAGTGAGAGAGGGAGTCTAACCACCAGTTGTTAGTCCCATAGTGCACAGCCAAAGACGCTACATTTTTAAAAACAGTCGACTGTGTGTGTAATCCAGTGAGAATGTCTTTGCCTGCGAAAAATGCACACAGACACACAAACACACAAGGGTATCAACCTTATTTGGTAGGGCGCCAGGAAGTCCTCAGAGGCAGCACTGCGGGCCACAACGGCACTGGAACCCGCACTAAAATGTGCAAGGGGGAGAGGATGGGCTGTGGAGTGGAGTGGGCCGGAGCAAGGGGGAGATGGGTGGGGTTAAGGGAGGGGGTGGTGGGGGGAGAGACAGAGGCCTGGCAGGGCCCATAGTGCACTATTTAAACCAGCGAGCAGGCATTGTACATATACTACTGTATGCTGCCCTGGGCTCTGCTCTGCCACTTGGTCCATGGAAAATTCCAGCAGGAGACCCACTGTTGCTGGGCTGTGGAGTGGTTGGTAGAAAGAGAACATATCCTTCCCCCATCCCCATCTCTTTCTCATCTCCCCACTCCTTTCTGCCCCTCATTGATACTCATTGGTCCCCATTTAAACTCTTTCCAATGTTTGCCTTCTCTCACCCCCCCCCCTTTCCCAATCTTATATGTATGTGTGTGTGCGTGCTGCATGCATTGCCTGTGTGTGTGCGTGCATCTTTTTCAACCTTGTCACCTAGGCTATGTCATGGGACAGTCTCTCATGATGCTGCATTAGTCTCGTCCATGATGGACTGTACAAACTGAACAAGCTGATACAGCATTTTCCTGTTAGCAGGCCCTCATTGCCCTATACAGAAATGCTTGTTTAGCATAGCCCTGTCTACTCTCTTTAAGTTATTGTATGTCTCCAGTGTGCTATAGCTCTCCTGTGGACTAGAGCCTTCCAGGAACACAGTGACCCTAGTGTGTGTGTGTGTGTGTGTCTGTTGGGGGATAGTTTTGCCATTCCCTTTACCGTGGCACATGGTTTGTGTATTACACTAAGCTGTCTTTATGATTGGTGTATGTATGTTTAAACTATATGTGTTGCTTGCTTTTATAAAATGGGATTTAGATGATGTCATGTACACAGCATCGTTCAAAGGCAGGGGTTAAACTAATAGCCTCATAATTTAGCAGCACATTAATTCTGACTTGTCCTTCATGGGCTCCTGAGTGGCGCAGCGGTCTAAGGCACTGCATCTCAGTGCTTGAGTCGTCACTACAGACCCCCTGGTTCGATTCCAGGCTGTATCACAACCGGCCGTGATTGGGAGTCCCATAGGGCGGCGCACAATTGGCCCAGCGTCGTCCGGGTTTGGCCGGGGTAGGCCGTCATTGTAAATAATAATTAGTTCTTAACTGACTTGCCTAGTTAAATAAAGGTTAAATAAAAATAAAACGTGCAAACCTTTATCAAGTATGGTAACGGTTGGAGAGGAGAAAACATTATAGCCTAGACTTAGAAGGATGGCATCGTGAGAGTAGCATCACCTATGCCGTCTTGTCCTTGTGATATGACAGGAATGCTGGTTGGTTAATATTTAGCAGTGGTGGAAAAAGTACCAATTGTCATACTTGAGTAAAAGTAAAGATAACTTAATAGAAAATGACTCAAGTAAAAGTGAAAGTCACCCAGTAAAATACTACTTGAGTAAAAGTCTAAAAGTATTTGGTTTTAAAGATACTTAAGTATCAAAAGTAAATGTAATTGCAAAAATATACTTAAGTATCAAAATAAAAGTAAAAGTATAAATCATTTCAAATCCCTTATTTTAAGCAAACCAGATGGCACCATTTTGTTTTTTGTTTTTTACATTTACGGATAGGCAGGGGCACACTCCAACACTCAGACATAATTTACAAACAAAGCATTTGTGCTTAGTGAGTCCGCCAGATCAGAGGCAGTAGGGATGACCAAGGAGGTTCTCTTGATAAGTGCGTGCATCGGACCATTTTCCAGTCCTGCTAAACATTCAAAACGAGTACTTTTGGGTTTCAGGGAAAATGTAAGGAGTAAAAAGTACATTATTTTCTTTAGGAATGTAGTGAATTAAAAGTAGTCAAAAATATAAATAGCACTTTACACCACTGAAACAAGTAACAACTTTACAATGCAAAGTGTTACAGCTGTACTTGAATATAGAACATTCTGCTCATTTATATACTGAACAAAAATATAAACGCAACATGCAACAATTTCAAAGATGTTACTGAGTTACAGTTCATATGAGGAAATCAGTCAACTGAAATACATTTGTTAGGCTATGGATTTCACATGACTTGGGCAAGGGCGCAGCCATGGGTGGGCCTGGGAGGGCATAGGCCCACCCACTTGGGAGCCAGGCCCACCTACTGGGCCTTATTACAGACAGAAATACTCCTCAGCGCCCCTTCAGACGATCCCGCAGGTGAAGAAGTCAGATGTAGAGGTCCTGGGCTGGCGTGGTTACACGTGGTCTACGGTTGTGAGGCCGGTTGGACGTTCTGCCAAATTCTCTAAAATGACATTGGAGGCGGCTTATGGTAGAGAAATTAACATTACATTCTCTGGCAACAGCTCTGGTGGACATTCCTGCGGTCAGGATGCCAATTGCACGCTCCCTGAAAACATGAGACACCTGTGGTATTGTGTTGTGTGACAAAACTGCACATTTTAGAGTTGCCTTTTATTGTCCCCAGCACAAGGTGCACCTGTGTAATGATCATGCTGTTTAATCAGCTTCTTGATATGCCACACCTGTCAGGTGGAGGGATTATCTTGGCAAAGGAGAAATGCTCACAAACAGGGATGTAAACAAATTTGTGCTAAAAGTTTGAGCGAAATATGCTTTTTGTGTGTATGGAACATTTCTTTGATATTTTATTTCAGCTCATGAAACATGGGACCAACACTTTACACACAGTTCAATCCTCCCATAATTTTAGTCATATCACTGGGAGAGTTTGTATTAAATTATATGTGGCATTTGATTTACATTGTTAACTTTGGAAATGTACATTGTCGAATAGAACAGTACATTGTACATAGTGTAGTACACTATCTAAATTACACTCAACGCATTAGACATTGATGTTTTGTACTCACAGCAAATCACTTGATATATTTCCAATTTATGAGACGTTGTTGGGCAAACAATTCAAAGTGTTTTAAGAGAGGTCAGCCATTAAGGAGCTAACACAGTGAGTGGAAAACATCTACCTGTTGTACCAGCGTAAATAGAGACTACATGTTGATTCTGCCTTTATTTAGTCATGTAGGTTCAAAGGAGCACTTATTAGCTAGCCTTTCGGTAACACGTCAGTACATTACACTTCGAACAGGTTCTGAACCTCAAACTTTACATGGTTAAAATAAAAGGCATTATGGCAGGTTTGAATCACTTTAGATTTGGAGTGCTTCGGTGTTATTCGCTCATAAAGCCTCATTGATATACATTTACATTTTAGTCATTTAGCAGACGCTCTTATCCAGAGCGACTTACAGTTAGATATACACTGTAGTTTGGTATAGTTAAGTAACGCTTTTTTAGTGCAGTAACACAACTCTACTGAGGTAAATTAATTTAATATGAACGTGATAGAACAATATCCATGTTACTGATCTGTGACAAGCTATGATGCTGATGAATAAGTCTGGAACCAACAGGACCCTGAACAGCTTCTACCCCCAAGCCATAAGACTGCTAAATAGTAAGTTAGTTAACCAATAGCTACTTGGACTATCTGCATTGACCCTTTTTGCACTAACTCTTGACTCATGACATACGCTGCTGCTGCTGTTTATTATCTATCCTGTTGTCTTTATCCCTACAGTGAGGGAAATAAGTATTTGATCCCCTGCTGATTTTGTACGTTTGCCCACTGACAAAGAAATGATCAGTCTATAATTTTAATGGTAGGTTTATTTGAACAGTGAGAGACAGAATAACAACAAAACAATCCAGAAAAACGCATGTCAAAAATGTTATAAATTGATTTGCATTTTAATGAGGGAAATAAGTATTTGACTCCCTCTCAATCAGAAAGATTTCTGGCTCCCAGGTGTCTTTTATACAGGTAACGAGCTGAGATTAGGAGCACACTCTTAAAGGGGAGTGCTCCTAATCTCAGCTTGTTACCTGTATAAAAGACACCTGTCCACAGAAGCAATCAATCAATCAGATTCCAAACTCTCCACCATGGCCAAGACCAAAGAGCTCTCCAAGGATGTCAGGGACAAGATTGTAGACCTACACAAGGCTGGAATGGGCTACAAGACCATTGCCAAGCAGCTTGGTGAGAAGGTGACAACAGTTGGTGCGATTATTCGCAAATGGAAGAAACACAAAAGAACTGTCAATCTCCCTCGGCCTGGGGCTCCATGCAAGATCTCACCTCGTGGAGTTGCAATGATCATGAGAACGGTGAGGAATCAGCCCAGAACTACACAGGAGGATCTTGTCAATGATCTCAAGGCATCTGGGACCATAGTCACCAAGAAAACAATTGGTAACACACTATGCCGTGAAGAACTGAAATCCTGCAGCGCCCGCAAGGTCCCTCTGCTCAAGAAAGCACATATACAGGGCCGTCTGAAGTTTTCCGATGAACATCTGAATGATTCAGAGGAGAACTGGGTGAAAGTGTTGTGGTCAGATGAGACCAAAATGGAGCTCTTTGACGTCAACTCAACTCGCCGTGTTTGGAGGAGGAGGAATGCTGCCTATGACCCCAAGAACACCATCCCCACCGTCAAACATGGAGGTGGAAACATTATGCTTTGGGGGTGTTTTTCTGCTAAGGGGACAGGACAACTTCACCGCATCAAAGGGACGATGGACGGGCCATGTACCGTCAAATCTTGGGTGAGAACCTCCTTCCCTCAGCCAGGGCATTGAAAATGGGTCGTGGATGGGTATTCCAGCATGACAATGACCCAAAACACACGGCCAAGGCAACAAAGGAGTGGCTCAAGAAGAAGCACATTAAGGTCCTAGAGTAGCCTAGCCAGTCTCCAGACCTTAATCCCATAGAAAATCTGTGGAGGGAGCTGAAGGTTCGAGTTGCCAAACATCAGCCTCGAAACCTTAATGACTTGGAGAAGATCTGCAAAGAGGAGTGGGACAAAATCCCTCCTGAGATGTGTGCAAACCTGGTGGCCAACTACAAGAAACATCTGACCTCTGTGATTGCCAACAAGGGTTTTGCCACCAAGTACTAAGTAATGTTTTGCAGAGGGGTCAAATACTTATTTCCCTCATTAAAATGCAAATCAATTTATAACATTTTTGACATGTGTGTCCCCGTGTTTGTTTGTTTACATGTGTGCTTGTGTGCATTCAAGCATGTATGTGCATGTGTTCTTGTCTGTGTGTGTACAGTATGTCTGTGTGCCTGTCTAGTATGTTAAAGGTCCAATGCAGCCGTTTTTATCTCAATATCAAATAATTTCTGGGTAACAATTAAGTACCTTACTGAGATTGTTTTAAATTAAAATGGTCAAAAACAAACAAAAATAGCTACTTAGCGAAAAACAATTTTTCAAGCAAGATTTTCGCTAGGACTGTCTGGGTGTGGTGAGGGGAAAACTAGCTGTTATTGGCAGAGAGGTTTGGAACTCTCTTTCTTATTGGTATATTAACTAATTTACCGCCTGGTGATGTCACCAGGCAGGCCAAAACTCCATCCCACCAAAACAGGCAGAAATTTCAGGCGGTCTTTTCAAACAGCTCTTACACTAAAAGAGCACTATCATCATTTGCACAATTTCACAGTATTATTCCAACCTCATAGTACAGGGAAATCACGTTTTTGACTTCACTGGGCCTTTAATTTAATATCAGCGTCTTTGTTAGTTTGTGTTTGACTGCTGGTGTATGTGTGTTTGGATGTGTTAGCTCAGTATGTTGAAGCCTTGTATGTGTTGAGCCTGGTGTGGCTCGATGTGTGTGATGGATTATGTTTAGTTAGTTTAAGTGAACACTCTTGCCTATTTCCCCTGCACTTCTGTAAATAAACATGGTCATGTGGCGTGTGTGTGCCTGCATCTGTATGTGTGTTCGTGCGTGTGTTGCTGCTTTGTGAGGAGAGGGCTGTACAAACAACAGCCAAACAGATTAACACAAACACTTTGTGGAGAGCGGGCCCGTTTGAACTGTTTGGGGGCGAGTCAAAGCCTCACGCTGCGTTTGCCACAATCATTAACTGCATCTCACTTTCACCAAGCAGTTTCAAGGGAGAGGGATTTTCCTGGGGTTGGTGCCACGGCACCTCAAGCAATTGCACGTCAGTCTTGAAGGGATATTGTCCGAAAGCAACTCCTATAGTCAATGTGTTGCTCCTTTATCCCTGCTTCAGGTATATGGCTGTGATACGTAATCCTATATCTTTCTTATACTGGTGGCTATATTGTTGCTGTGTCATGGAGTTGAGTTCTATCATAATGAAACTGTGTTTGATGTGTAATCATAATGCCATGTAGCCTAGGTGTTGTGTATTTCTTTGACTGAGGGATCTACAGTAGGTCTTTGTCAGTGTCAGTTTCTCTGCCGTTGTGCACCCTGTTGATGTCTCATCGGTGCTCTTAGAGAAGGAGAGAGAGAGAGAGAGAGAGAGACAGAGCCAGGAGGTATCAGCAGCAGCAGCAGCACTGTGGGGTTGTTGTTGAGAATGGGGCTCGGTCCTCCGTTAAACTTACGCAAGACCTGGACGCTGCTGACATTTTGAACTGGAGGACAACCGTGGCCAAGCAGCATTGCGTAACCGAGGGAAAGATAGACAAATAAACGGGGAAAGAGAGAGAAAGAGTAAGCAAAAGAATAACAACTGTTCCTCCGACAACTTTTCGGATTGTTTACAACAATGGGACAGGTTCCCATGTAAGATGATACTCTAACATGGGAGTGATAGAAGGGAATGAGAGCTAGTGCTGTTGTTAGTGGAGGGCAGTTTTAGTGAATGTGTCCTGCAGAGAGGCACGTTTTATGGGACTGTTGAATGTGTGATTGCGGTTTGTAATGTTATGCAATCGTCGAGCAGAGGATAGTGTATTGAAGTGTGTGTCATAGTGTTCCGAAGGTTTATGTATTCAGCAATTAATGAGGTGAGGTATTCTCCCACTGAGTTTGGACCAGGCCACTGCTACCCAGCATGCATGCACACTCTCTCTCTCTCGCTCTCTCTCTCTCTCGCTCTCGCTCTTGCTCGCTCCCTCTCGCTCTCTTTTGCTTTCTCTCGCTCTCTCTCATACACACATTTAAACACAAACACACCGCCATGAGGTCTCTCTCTCCTTCCCTCTTTGTCTATGTATCTCTCTTCGACTATCTCTCCTCATCTTTCTCCCTCACTGCTTTGTTATGCTGCTGCCTAGCTTGCTTGTTTTCTGGTTGCCATACAGCAACAGTGGAGAGGGACCATGTGTCTGTCTGGTGGCTGAAGCCCAAAAGCCCCTCTACCTTCCCTTCTCATCTGTCTCTGTCTCTGTCTCTGTCTCTGTCTCTGTCTCTGTCTCTCTCTCTCTCTCTCTCTCTCTCTCTCTCTCTCTCTCTCTCTCTCTCTCTCTCTCACTCACACACACACACACACTGTGTGTTTCTGTGTATGTGTGTATATATGTTTCTGTGTGTATGTGTTGGTCTGTTGCTGGGAAGGAGGCCTGTGGAGACTGACAGGCCTTCGTGGAAGGGGCTTCAAAGCACCGGGTATTTTTAGTTCCATGGGATTATGTGCAGAGTTGTTTTCAATTTGCTATTGGCAGGTGAGGGGCTGGGCGGAGGCGTCTGCAGGGAACGAGACAGTCTCACATTCCCTCTCGCTCTTTCTCTCACTTTCTGTCGTATTTTTCCCCCTTTACTCTCACTCTCCCCCCCACTCTTTCCTTTATTTCCTCCTGTCTGTCTGTCCCTGTATCCTTCTCGACTTCTCTCTCGATCTCTGTCTCGCTGTTCTCCTATTCCATCTGTCGAGTTTGTCTTTCTCAGCCGGACGCCTTTTCCTCTCCTTCTCTCTCCTTTCCTTTCCCCTCCTCTCTTTTCCAGCACCTTTTCCACCACCTCTTCGTTACCTTTTCTTGACTAATATTTCTCTCCTTCCTTATTGCTCATGCCTTTTTTTTTTTATCCTCAGATGTTCATCTTGATTCCACACAGGATCTGTCTCTCCCGCTCACCTTTGCATTCCTCCCTTCTATCTTTTCTCTCCTCTCCACGTCTCCTAATCTCAAATAAAATGTTATTTGTCACATGCTTCATAAACAACAGGTGTAGACTAACAGTGAAATTCTTACTTACGGGCCCTTCCCAACAATGCAGAGAGAAAGATATAGAATAAATAACATGAGGAATAAATTCACAATGAGTAACAATAACTTGGCTATATACACGGGGTACCAGTACTGAGTTGATGTGCAGGAGTACGAGGTAATTGAGGTAGACACAGTGCATTCAGAAAGTATTCAGGCCGCTTCCCTTTTTCCACATTTTGTTATGTTACAGCCTTATTCTAAAATTGATTAAATACATTTTTTCCCTCATCAATAGCCCATAATGACAAAGCGAAAAACATTTTTTTGGATTTGTTTTGCAAATGTATTACAAATAGAGTCCACCTGTGGTAAATTCAATTGATTGGACATGATTTGGAAAGGCACACCTGTCAATATAAGGTCCCACCCGATCGAACATCTCTGGAGAGACATGAAAATAGCTGTGCAGAGACGCTCCCCATCCAACCTGACAAAGCTTGAGAGGATCTGCAGAGAAGAATGGGAGAAACTCCCCAAATACAGGTGTGCAAAGCTTGTAGCGTAATATCCAAGAAGACTCGAGGCTGTAATCGCTGTCAAAGGTGCTTCAACAAAGTACAGAGTATAGTCTCTGAATACTTATGAAAATATGATTTTTTTTTATTTTAATTTTTTTTTATTAGCACAAATGTCCCAAAAAATATTGCTTTGTCATTTTGGGGTATTGTGTGTAGATTGATGAGGGGAAAAAACTATTTAATCAATTTTAGAATAAGGCTGTAATGTAACAAAATGTGGAAAAATCAAGGGGTCTGAATACTTTCTGAATGCACTGTATGTACATATAGGTAGGGGTAAAGTGACTAGGCAACAGCATAGATAATAAACAGTAACAGCAGCGTATGTGATGAGTCAAAAGAGTTAGTGCAAAGAGGGTCAAATGCAGGTACTTTTCTTACAAGGAAGAATGTAGGCAGACATAAAGAAATGTTGACGCACAATGATACATATTTAAGGTAATAGGCGTACTGGTGTTCCTAAATAAAAATTCCAGGTCGCGCAGAAAAATATTTAGGCACAAATGTGAGTAAAATGGTCGCACTGTAGAGTTCTGAGATATTTGGTTAACTATTTAGTAGTCTTATAGCTACTCTTGGTAGAAGCTGTTCAGGGTCCTGTTGGTTCCAGACTTGGTGCATCGGTAACACTTCCTGGTCCAGAGTGTGAGAGAGAGAACAGACTGTCCCTCCATAGAGGAAGCCTGGGGAATCTGAGCGCATGTCTTACAGAAGTGAGAAATGCTTCAAAATAGGTCAAATAATTCTCCCTTCGGTCTGTCCCGGCATCTCAGCACTGCAAACCAATATTTGGTCTCAATTTCCATTTTCAAATGGTAAAAATGACTCTGAGGTAGCAAACAGTTGCATCCGGTAATTTTACAAAGTCATAAATCAGACTTTTTGGGAATTTGAACAAACATTTGGATATTTTCCTCGTAATTCATGGCTTGTAGGACCATTCCAACAATGAAGAAAATGAATGTCTCCTCATAAAATATATACCACTTAATGTCATATTTGATTAAAGCCACATGTTATGCCATAAAGGTCTCCAGGCAACGCAAATGTTTTAATATTACACAAAACACCCTGTAATATCCCCCAGTTTGTCTGTCTGTGTGTGTGTGACTGTGTTTGCATGCGCCATGCCAATTTATCTGCAAAAACACTTGCAGGTGTTGTTATGAAATCCTAATAGCCAGTGCTAGTACCACATGTTTTTATTGAAACCGCAGTTTTTTGCCTGGTCCCAGATCTGCTTGTGCTGTATAACTAACTTCTGGTTGTTGTCATGCTAAATGTTTGGCATGACAATGATCATAGGAATTGAGAAGACAGCACACACAGATCTGGGACCAGGCAAGTTTTCTCCAGAGCAGAACCTTGTGAGTTAGGTATTTTAGCTTTTGTAGGCACTCTTCAGCAGTTTTTCAATGATTTGCACTGTTTATTATCAGGGAGTGAGGGCAGTTGTCTTCAGTTAAGGAGATGAAGGAGCTTGTTGAATGAGATGTCAATACAGTGTGTAGATCCTAAGTAAAAACTGTGCAGACATTTTTATTGGCTGACCATTAGCAAAAGGAGTCAAAGTCAAGTGCTGCTGGAGCAGTGGGCTCAGCCGAAACCAGCAGAGACCAACTCCAAATTAAACAGTTTGGCCTTAAATTGTTTCTTCCTTTCTCGAAGGTCAAATGTTTGCCCACTGCAGGTGTTTCACCGACCTGTGCCAAGCACCATAAAGTCCCTTTCATGTAAAAAAAAAAAAACAATCCTTAATGTCGCTCTGTAAAGTAGAAACCAGACACAGCTTGAAACATCGCTCTTTGACAAACAGTCTGCAATTAAGGGCAGTTTTAGTGTCATTACCGTATAAACTGAGAGAGTTTGGGCAGCTGGAGGCTAGTCTAACTTCTCCACACAGATACACACACACACACACACCACGGTGTACTGTATAAAACCTGCATGTCTGGAGTGCATTAAAGGACAAAGATGATGCTGGCTGCAGTTCTGGAACCGCTCTGGGGAAAGGAAGCAAGGGGGTGGAGCCAGGGCGCAGGAAGTGTGTGTAGGGTCAGTGGAGGTCAGTGACAGTGTGAGGAATGAAGGATGCTGGGAGGGGTTGCATTGGTTGGCACAGATCCCTGTGACTCTGCTGTTTAGATAACTGCACAGCAGACATTGAGCAGTTCACACGTGGGAAAGATGCATATTTAATGTAATGCCCCCAAGATGAAGGCTAGTCTATCAGTGGAGGCTCTTCAGAGAAGGAAGGGGAGGACCATCATACTAAGTGAATTTCATAAAAATGTAATTAGTGAAACATTAAAAAAGTTATCATTATTAGATATACTCACGTCACCAAATAACTGATTAAAACACACTGTTTTGCAATGAAGGTCTACAGGAGCCTTCTAGACCATGGTGTAGCTGGACACTCACTACCGAATTTCAAACTGCCTCTGGAAGCAACGTCAGCACAAGAACTGTTCGTCGGGAGGTTCATGAAATGGGTTTCCATGGCCGAGCAGCCTAAGATCACCATGCGCAAAGCCAAGTGTCGGCTGGAGTGGTGTAATGCTCGCCGCCATTGGACTCTGGAGCAGTGGAAACGCGTTCTCTGGAGTGATGAATCACGCTTCACCATCTGGCAGTCCGACGGACGAATCTGGGTTTGGCAGATGCCAGGAGAACGTTACCTGCCCGAATGCATAGTGCCAACTGTAAAGTTTGGTGGAGGAGGAATAATGGTCTGGGGCTGTTTTTCATGGTTCGGCTAGGCCCCTTATTTCGAGTGAAGGGAAATCTTAACGCTACAGCATACAATGACGTTCTAGAAGATTCTGTGCTTCCAACTTTGTGGCAACAGTTTTGGAAGGTCCTTTCCTGTTTCACAAAGCGGGATCCATACAGAAATGGTTTGTCAAGATCAGTGTGGAAGAACTTGACTGGCCTGCACAGAGCCCTGACTTCAACGCCGACTGCGAACCAGGCCTAATCGCCCAACATCAGTGCCCAACCTCACTAATGCTCTTGTGGCTAAATGGAAGCAAGTCCCGACAGCAATGTTTCAACATCTAGTGGAAAACCTTCCCAGAAGAGTGGAGGCTGTAATAGCAGCAAAGGGGGGACCAACTCCATATTAATGCCCATGATTTTGGAATGAGATGTTCGACGAGCAGGTGTCCACATACTTTTGGTCATGTAGTGTATGTGTAAATATATATATACACTACCAGTCAAAAGTTTGGACACACCTACTCATTCAAGAGTTTTTCTTTATTTTTACAATTTTTTACATTGTAGAATAATAGTGTAGACATCAAAACTATGAAATAACACATATGGAATCATGTAGTAACCAAAAAAATATATTTTATATTTGAGATTCTTCAAATAGCCACCCTTTGCCTTGGTGACACTCTTGGCATTCTCTCAACCAGCTTCATGAGGGAGTCACCTGGAATGCATTTCAATTAACAGGTGTGCCTTCTTAAAAGTTTGAGCCAATCAGTTGTGTCGTGACAAGGTAGGGGGGTATACAGAAGATAGCCCTATTTGGTAAAAGACCAAGTCCATTATGGCAAGAACAGCTCAAATAAGCAAAGAGAAACGACAGTCCATCATTACTTTAAGACATGAAGTTCAGTCAATACGGAACATTTCAAGAAAGTGCAGTTGCAAAAACCATCAAGCGCTATGATGAAACTGGCTCTCATGAGACCGCCATAGGAATGGAAGACCCAGAGTTACCTCTGCTGCAGAGGATAAGTTCATTAGAGTTACCAGCCTCAGAAATTGCAGGGCAAATAAATGCTTCACAGAGTTCAAGTCACAGACACATCTGAACATCAACTGTTCAGAGGGGACTGTGTGAATCAGGCCTTCATGGTCGAATTACTGCAAAGAAACCACTACTAAAGGACACCAATAAGAAGAGGAGACCTGCTTGGGCCAAGAAACACGAGCAATGGACATTAGACTGGTGGGAAGTTGTACTTTTTGAGAGTTTTGGTTCCAACCGTCGTGTCTTTGTGAGACGCGGTGTGGGTGAACGGATGATCTCCGCATGTGTATTTCCCACCATAAAGCATGGCGGAGGAGGTGTTATGGTGTGGGGGTGCTTTGCTGGTGACACTGTCTGTGATTTATTTAGAATTCAAAGCACACTTAATTATAATAACACTTTATTTCCCTAATTAAAATGCAAATCAATTTATAACATTTTTGAAATGTGTTTTTCTTGATTTTTTTGTTGTTATTCTGTCTCTCACTGTTCAAATAAACCTACCATTAAAATTATAGACTGATCATTTCTTTGTCAGTGGGCAAATGTACAAAATCAGCAGGGGATCAAATATTTTTTTCCCTCACTGTATATGTATATATAAGTATTTGATACACTGCCGATTTTGCAGGTTTTCCTACTTACAAAGCATGTAGAGGTCTGTAATTGTTATCATAGGTACACTTCAACTGTGAGAGACGGAATCTAAAACAAAAATCCAGAAAATCACATTGTATGATTTTTAAGTAATTAATTTGCATTTTATTGCATGACATAAGTATTTGATCACCTACCAACCAGTAAGAATTCCGGCTCTCACAGACCTGTTAGTTTTTCTTTAAGAAGCCATCCTGTTCTCCACTCATTACCTGTATTATCTGCACCTGTTTGAACTCGTTACCTGTATAAAAGACACCTGTCCACACACTCAATCAAACAGACTCCAACCTCTCCACAATGGCCAAGACCAGAGAGCTGTGTAAGGACATCAGGGATAAAATTGTAGACCTGCACAAGGCTGGGATGGGCTACAGGACAATAGGCAAGCAGCTTGATGAGAAGGCAACAACTGTTGGCGCAATTATTAGAAAATGGAAGAAGTTTAAGATGACGGTCAATCAACCTCGGTCTGGGGCTCCATGCAAGATCTCACCTCGTGGGGCATCAATGATCATGAGGAAGGTGAGGGATCAGCCCAGAACTACACGGCAGGACCTGGTCAATGACCTGAAGAGAGCTGGGACCACAGTCTCAAAGAAAACCATTAGTAACACACTACGCCGTCATGGATTAAAATCCTGCAGCGCACGCAAGGTCCCCCTGCTCAAGCCAGCGCATGTCCAGGCCCGTCTGAAGTTTGCCAATGACCATCTGGATGATCCAGAGGAGGAATGGGAGAAGGTCATGTGGCCTGATGAGACAAAAATATAGCTGTTTGGTCTAAACTCCACTCGCCGTGTTTGGAGGGAAGAAGAAGGATGAGTACAACCCCAAGAACACCATCCCAACCGTGAAGCATGGAGGTGGAAACATCATTCTTTGGGGATGCTTTTCTGCAAAGGGGACAGGACGACTGCACCGTATTGAGGGGAGGATGGATGGGGCCATGTATCGCGAGATCTTGGCCAACAACCTCCTTCCCTCAGTAAGAGCATTGAAGATGGGTCGTGGCTGGGTCTTCCAGCATGACAACGACCGAAACACACAGCCAGGGCAACTAAGGAGTGGCTCCGTAAGAAGCATCTCAAGGTCCTGGAGTGGCCTAGCCAGTCTCCAGACCTGAACCCAATAGAAAATCTTTGGAGGGAGCTGAAAGTCCGTATTGCCCAGTGACAGCCCCGAAACCTGAAGGATCTGGAGAAGGTCTGTATGGAGGAGTGGGCCAAAATCCCTGCTGCAGTGTGTGCAAACCTGGTCAAGACCTACAGGAAACGTATGATCTCTGTAATTGCAAACAAAGGTTTCTGTACCAAATATTAAGTTCTGCTTTTCTGATGTATCAAATACTTATGTCATGCAATAAAATGCAAATTAATTACTTAAAAATCATACAATGTGATTTTCTGGATTTTTGTTTTAGATTCCGTCTCTCGCAGCTGAAGTGTACCTATGATAAAAATTACAGACCTCTACATGCTTTGTAAGTAGGACAACCTGCAAAATCGGCAGTGTATCAAATACTTGTTCTCCCCACTGTAGATATTTATATACCCAGTTATATATATACAGTTGAAGTAGGAAGTTTACATACAGTTTAGCCAAATACATTTAAACTCAGTTTTTCGCAATTCCTGACATGTAATCCTAGGAAAAATTCCCTGTCTTAGGTCAGTTAGGATCACCACTTTATTTTAAGAATGTGAAATGTCAGAATAATAGTAGAGAGTGATTTATTTCAGCTTTTATTTATTTTGTCACATTCCCAGTGGGTCAGAAGTTTACATACACTCAATTAGTATTTGGTAGCATTGCCTTTAAATTGTTTAAGTTGGGTCAAATGTTTCAGGTAGCCTTCCACAAGCTTCCCACAATAAATTGGGTGAATTTTGGCCCATTCCTACTGACAGAGCTGGTGTAACTAAGTCAGGTTTGTAGGCCTCCTTGCTCGCACACGCTTTTTCAGTTCTGCCCACACATTTTCTATAGGATTGAGGTCAGGGCTTTGTGATGGCCACTCCAATACCTTGACTTTATTGTCCTTAAACCATTTTGCCACAACTTTGGAAGTATGCTTGGGGTTATTGTCCATTTGGAAGATTCATTTGCGACCAAGCTTTAACTTCCTTACTGATGTCTTGAGATGTTGCTTCAATATATACACATAATTTTCCTTCCTCATGATGCCATCTATTTTGTGAAGTGCACCAGTCCCTCCTGCAGCAAACCACCCCCACAGCATGATGCTGCCACCCCCGTGCTTCACGGTTGGGATGGTGTTCTTCGGCTTGCAATAACCCCCTTTTTCCTCCAAACATAACGATGGTTATTATGGCCAAACAGTTCTATTTTTGTTTCATCAGACCAGAGGACATTTCTCCAAAAAGTACGATCTTTGTCCCCATGTGCAGTTGCAAACCGTAGTCTGGCTTTTTTATGGCGGTTTTGGAGCAGTGGCTTCTTCCTTGCTGAGTGTCCTTTCAGGTTATGTCGATACAGGACTCGTTTTACTGTGGATATAGATACTTTTGTACCTGTTTCCTCCAGCATCTTCACAAGGTCCTTTGCTGTTGTTCTGGGATTGATTTGCACTTTTCGCACCAAAGTACATTCATCTCTAGGAGACAGAACGCGTCTCCTTCCTGAGCGGTATGACGGCTGTGTGGTCCCATGGTGTTTATACTTGAGTACTATTGTTTGTACAGATGAACATGGTACCTTCAGGCATTTGGAAATTGCTCCGAAGGATGAACCAGACTTGTGGAGGTCAATTTTTTTTTATCTGAGGTCTTGGCTGATTTCTTTTGATCTTCCCATGATATCAAAGAGGCACTGAGTTTGAAGATAGGCCTTAAAATACATCCACAGGTACACCTCCAATTGACTCAAATGATGTAAATTAGCCTATCATAAGCTTCTAAAGCCATGACATCATATTCTGGAATTTTCCAAGCTGTTTAAAGGCACAGTCAACTTAGTGTATGTAAACTTCTGATCCACTGGAATTGTGATACAGTGAATTATAAGTGAAATCATCTGTCTGTAAACAATTGTTGGAAAAATTACATTAGTTTGTTAACAAGAAATTTGTGGAGTGTTTGAAAAACGAGTTTTAATGACTCCAACCTAAGTGTATGTAAACTTCCGACTTCAACTGTATGTATATGTATATGTGTATGTATATGTGTGTATATATAAATGTATATGTGTATGTGTATATATATATATATATATATATATATATATATATATATATATATATATATATATATATATATATAGGACACTACTTGCTCTATAGGACACTACTTGTGAGAAGGAGAGCATATTAATGCCCATGATTTTGGAATGAGATGTTCGGTGAGCAGGTACTTGCCTTCGGAAAGTATTCAGACCCCTTGACTTTTTCCACATTTTATTACTTTACAGCCTTATTCTAAAATTGATTAATTGTTTCCCCCCTCATCAATTAAACAGGTTTTTATCATTTTTTTGCTAAATTAATGGAAGAAAAAATATATATGTCACATTTACGTAACTATTCAGACCCTTTACTCAGTACTTTGTTGAATCACCTTTGGCAGCAATTACAGCCTTGCGTCTTCTTGGGTGTGACCCTACAAGCTTGGCACACTTGTATTTGGATAGTTTCTCCCATTCTTCTCTGCAGATCCCCTCCAGCTTTGTCAGGTTGATGGGGAGCGTTGCTGCACAGCTATTTTCAGGTCTCTGCAGAGATGTTCTATCGGGTTCAAGTCCAGGCTCTGGCTGGGCCACTCAAGGACATTCAGAGACTTGTCCCGAAACCACTCCTGCGTTGTATTGGCTGGGTGCTTAGTGTCGTTGTCCTGTTGGAAGGTGAACCTTCGCCCCAGTCTGAGGTCCTGAGCGCTCTGGAGAAGGTTTTCATCAAGGATCTCTCTGTACTTTGCTCCGTTCATCTTTGCCTCGATCCGGACTAGTCTCCCAGTCCCTGCCGCTAAAAAACACCCCCACAGCATGATGCTGCCACCACCTTGCTTCACCGTAGGGATGGTGCCAGGTTTCCTACAGATGTGACGCTTGGCATTCAGGCCAAAGAGTTCAATCTGGTTTTCATCAGACCAGATAATCTTGTTTCTCATGGTCTGAGAGTCTTTTGGTGCCTTTTGGCAAACTCCAATCGAGCTGTCGTGCCTTTTACTGAGAAGTGGCTTCCGTCTGGCCACTCTACCATAAAATCCTGATTGGTGGAGTGCTGCAGAGATGGTTGTCCTTCTGGAAGGTTCTCCCATCTCCACAGAGGAACTCTAGAGCTCTGTTAGAGTGACCATTGGGTTCTTGGTCACCTTCCTGAGCAAGGCCCTTCTCCCCCGATTGCTCATTTTGGCCGGGCAGCCAGCTCTAGGAAGAGTCTTGGTGGTTCCCAACTTCTCCATTTAAGAATGATGGAGGCCACTGTGTTCTTGGGGACCATCAATTCTGCAGAATTTTTTGTACCCTTCCCCTGATCTGTGCCTCGATACAATCCTGTCTCGGAACTCTACGGACAATTCCTTCGACCTCATGGCTTGGATTTTGCTCTGACATGCACTGTCAACTGTGGGACCTTATATAGACAGGTGTGTGCCTTTCCAAATCATGTCCAATCAATTTAATTTACCACAGGTGGACTCCAATCAAGTTGTAGAAACATCTCAAGGATGATCAATGGAAACAGGATGCACCTGAGCTCAATTTCGAGAAAATTTAAAATAAAATTTGATTTGATTTGAGTCTCATAGCAAAGGATCTGAATATTTATGTAAATAAGGTATTTCTGTTTTTTATATGTAATACATTTACAAACATTTCTAAAAACCTGTTTTTGCTTTGTCATTATGGGGTATTGTGTGTAGATTACTGAAGATTTTGGATTTATTTAATCCATTTTAGAATGAGTCTGTAACGTAACAAAATGTGAAAAAAGTCAAGGGGTCTGAATACTCATAATAGGGCACATTAGATTGTATACATTTTGAATGTGGCCTAATATACAAGAACCAACCCCACATCCCTGGTGTCACAGGCACCCTCTTCCAGTGAACTCAGCCATTGTAACCACACCAGCCGCTAGTGTTGCTTTAACCTGCCATGGCAGTACTCTGTGTCAGCAGCACAGGGTGGAGAGAGAGTCCAGCCAAGCCTAGCACACTGCCCTCTCTTTCCTCTCAGGAAGGAAGTTGATGTTTGAAGTATCCCAGGACAGGTTTTCATCGCCCCGCGCAGGAAGAAATTAATGGTGTATTCTTATGAAACAGTGTGATCCCCGAAAGATGGGCCCAGTTTTTTTCCTCCCTTCCTTGCTTGTATGTGACTTGCCCCTTGCCAGGCCGTCATAACTGACTTGCCTGGTTGAAAAATGTGATTATATAAAAAGTATGTTCTTGTTTTTTATTATTATTGGGTTTTTCTTTATTTTTACTATTTTCTACATTGTAGAATAATAGTGAAGACATCAGAACTATGAAATAACAAATATGGAATCATGTAGTAACCACAAAGGTGTTAAACAAATCAAAATATATTTTATATTTGAGATTCTTCAAAGTAGCCACCCTTTGCCTTGATGACAGCTTTGCACACTCTTGGCATTCTCTCAACTATCTTCATGAGGTAGTCACCTGGAATGCATTTCAATTAATAGGTGTGCCTTGTTAAAAGTAAATTTGTGGAATTTCTTTCTTTCCTTAATGCGTTTGAGCCAATCAGTTGTGTTGTGACAAGGTAGAGTTGGTATACAGAAGATAGCCCTGTTTGTTAAAATACCAAGTCCATATTATGGCAAGAACAGCTCAAATAAGCAAAGAGAAACGACAGTCCATCATTACTTTAAGACATGAAGTTCAGTCAATACGGAACATTTCAAGAAAGTGCAGTCGCAAAAACCATCAAGCGCTATGATGAAACTGGCTATCATGAGGACCGCCACAGGAAAGGAAGACCCAGAGTTACCTCTGCTGCAGAGGATAAGTTCACTAGAGTTAACTGCACCTCAGATTGCAGCACAAATAAATGCTTCACAGAGTTCAAGTAACAGACACATCTCAACATCAACTGTTCAGAGGAGACTGTGTAAATCAGGCCTTCATGGTCGAATTGCTGCAAAGAAACCACTACTAAAGGACACCAATAAGAAGAAGAGAGTTGCCTGGGCCAAGAAACATGAGCAATGGACATTAGACCGGTGGAAATCTGTCCTTTAGTCTGATGAGTCCAAATTTGAGATTATTGGTTCCAACCGCCGTATCTTTGTGAGACACAGAGTAGGGAAACGGATGATCTCCGGATGTGTGATTCCCACTGTGAAGCATGGTGTG
Source organism: Coregonus clupeaformis (assembly GCF_020615455.1). Taxonomy (NCBI): domain Eukaryota; kingdom Metazoa; phylum Chordata; class Actinopteri; order Salmoniformes; family Salmonidae; genus Coregonus; species Coregonus clupeaformis. The sequence continues at coordinate 224,458 of NW_025534051.1, forward strand.
GGGGGGCTTTGCTGGTGACACTGTCTGTGATTTATTTTGAATTCAAGGCACACTTAACCAGCATGGTTACCACAGCATTCTGGAGCGATATGCCATCCCATCTGGTTTGCGCTTAGTGGGACTGTCATTTGTTTTTCAACAGGACAATGACCCAAAACACACCTCAGAGAATTTCAACAAGCATTTTGCTACGGCTGGCCATGCGTTCCACCTGGCTACCACTACCCCGGCCACCAGCTCTGCACCCTCCGCTGCAACTTGCCCATGCCCCCCCCGCTTCTCCTTCACACAAATTCAGACAGCTGATGTTCTGAAAGAGCTGAAAAATCTGGACCCCTACAAATCAGCTGGGCTAGACAATCTGGACCCTTTCTTTCTAAAATTAGCCGCCAGAATTGTCGCAACCCCTATTGCTAGCCTGTTCAACCTCTCTTTCGTAACGTCTGAGATCCCCAGAGATTGGAAAGCTGCCGCGGTCATCCCCCTCTTCAAAGGGGGTGGCACTCTAGATCCAAACTGTTACAGACCTATATCCATCCTGCCCTGCCTTTCGAAAGTATTTGAAAGCCAAGTTAATTATCATCACCGACCATTTCGAATCCCACCGTACCTTCTCCGCTATGCAATCCGGTTTCTGAGCTAGTCATGGGTGCACCTCAGCCACGCTCAAGGTCCTAAACGATATTATAACCGCGATCGATAAAAGACAGTACTGCACAGCCATCTTCATCGACCTGGCCAAGGCTTTTGACTCTGTCAACCACCGTATTCTTATCGGCAGACTAAATAGCCTTGGTTTCTCTAATGACTGCCTTGCCTGGTTCACCAACTACTTCTCAGATAGAGTTCAATGTGTCAAATCGGAGGGCCTGTTGACTGGACCTCTGGCCGTCTCTATGGGGGTGCCATGGGGTTCAATTCTCGAGCCGACTCTATTCTCTGTGTATATCAATGATGTCGCTCTTGCTGCTGGTGACACTCGGATCCACCTCTATGCGGACGACACCATTTTGTATACATCTGGCCCTTCATTGGACACTGTGTTAACAAACCTCCAAACGAGCTTCAACGCCATACAACACTCCTTCCGTAGCCTCCAACTGCTCTTAAACACTAGTAAAACTAAATGCATGCTCTTCAACCAAACGCTGCTTGCACCCACCCACCCGACTAGAATCACTACTCTCGGCGGGTCTGACCTAGAGTATGTGGACAACTACAAATAACTAGGTGTCTGGTTAAACTGTAAACTCTCCTTCCAGACTCACTTTAAGCATCTCCAACAAAAGTTAGATCTAGAATCAGCTTCCTATTTCGCAACAAAGCCTCCTTCACTCATGCTGCCAAACATGCCCTCGTAAAACTGACTATCCTACCGATCCTTGAATTCGGCGATGTCATTTACAAAATAGCCTCCAACACTCTACTCAGCAAATTGGATGTAGTCTATCACAGTGCCATCCGTTTTGTCACCAAAGCTCCATATACTACCCACCATTGTGACCTGTACGCTCTTGTTGGCTGGCCCTCACTACATATTCGTTGCCAAACCCACTGGCTCCAGGTCATCTATAAATCACTGCTAGGCAAATCCCTGTCTTATCTTAGCTCACTGGTCACCATAGAGTCTGAGTTGGACCGTGAAGGAAAAGCAGCCATCAAGTGCTCAGCATATGTGGGAACTCCTTCAAGGGTGTTGGAAAAGCATTCCTCATGAAGCTGGTTGAGAGAATGCCAAGAGTGTGCAAAGCTGTCATCAAGGCAAAGGGTGGCTACTTTGAAAAATATCAAATATATTTTGATTTGTTTAACACTTTTTTTGCTACTACATTATTCCATATATGTTATTTCATAGTTCTGATGTTTTCGCTATTATTCTGCAATGTAGAAAATAGTAAACATAAAGAAAAACCCTGGAATGAGTAGTTGTGTCCAAACTTTTGACTGGTACTGTACATGGGGGCATTATAGTATTTTTCTCCCAGCAGCACATGCCTGACTATTTTGCCATTGGCCTATGATGTCATGGAAGTGATGAGTAATGAAGGGAATGATTAGAGGGATCAGGGGGCTGTCTATTCGCTGTGTGTGACAGCTCTCATGTGACATCAGGCTCCCCTCTGTGAGGAAAGAGAGAAGAAGGGAGGCCTTGGTCTGGTTAATGAAAGTATAGTGCAACCCCGTTCCGTGTGTGACATCACCACTGCCTCCTCGCTTCTCAATTCCCTGAATGAGCCCGGGTGCAGTGCCACAGAAAGACCACAGCGGCGCCAGTTGTGGTGGATCATTTTGGTGTCACGTTCATATAAATTAGTGTTAACGTGGTCTGACTGACACACTCTCTCTCTCTCTCTCTCTCTCTCTCTCTGTCTCTCTCTCTCTCTCTCTCTGCCACTGAACCTCATGTCAACCAGTGGTTGGCTTATTGAGTCACCCAGAATTCCCCAGTTGACTTGACCATGACATGAAGAGATCAGGATTTATTACCGTCTGAGGGAGGATGTATTACTGTATTGTGTGTGTGTGTGTCTGCTTGACTGTTTATGTTTTGTTGAGTAAAAGGACCTATTGTGTAGTAGTTGTGTGTGAGAGAGCATTCCATATGTATATAACGGATATACAGTAGCTTTGTGTGTGTGTGTTTGCGTGCTTGCGTGTTTGTTGAGTTGAGTTTATTACGATCCCCATTAGCTACTGTACATGCAGCAGCTACTCTTCCTGGGGTCCACATAAAACATACAAATACATAACGAAATACAGAACAGTTATAGACAAGAACAACATAAGATATCACATTAAATTAAAAATATATATTTTTAATTTTAAAAAGAGTTATATAGGAAAGACACAAGGAGACAACAAAAAATACTATTTACACACTTCATATATACATATTCATATTCTTATATACAGTACAGTTAGATTAGGTCTTTAGAAAGAGGAGGCACTGTTATACACAATGTATTCTTTATCTGTTTTTTAAAGCTAAACTTTGCTTGAGTAATCTCTGGTGGCAGAGCATTCTACGATGACATGGCTCTATACATAACTGAGCGACGCATTAAATCTGTTTTTGGTTTGGGTACCGTGAAGAAACCTGTTGTGGCGTGTCTGGTGGGGTATGTACAGTGAGGGAAAAAAGTATTTCATCCCCTGCTATTTTGTACGTTTGCCCACTGACAAAGAAATGATCAGTCTATAATTTTAATGGTAGGTTTATTTGAACAGTGAGAGACAGAATAACGCATGTCAAAAATGTTATAAATTGATTTGCATTTTAAGGAGGGAAATAAGTATTTGACCCCCTCTCAATCAGAAAGATTTCTGGCTCCCAGATGTCTTTTATACAGGTAACGAGCTGAGATTAGGAGCACACTCTTAAAGGGAGTGTTCCTAATCTCATTTTGTTACCTGCATAAAAGACACCTGTCCACAGAAGCAATCAATCAATCAGATTCCAAACTCTCCACCATGGCCAAGACCAAAGAGCTCTCCAAGAATGTCAGGGACAAGATTATAGACCTACACAAGGCTGGAATGGGCTACAAGACCACCGCCAAGTAGCTTGGTGAAAAGGTGACAACAGTTGGTGCGATTATTCGCAAATGGAAGAAACACAAAAGACCTGTCAGTCTCCCTCGGCCTGGGGCTCCATGCAAGATCTCACCTCGTTGAGTTGCAATGATCATGAGAACGGTGAGGAATCAGCCCAGAACTACACGGGAGGATCTTGTCAATGATCTCAAGGCAGCTGGGACCATAGTCACCAAGAAAACAATTGGTAACACACTATGCCGTGAAGGACTGAAATCCTGCAGCGCCCGCAAGGTCCCCCTGCTCAAGAAAGCACATATACAGGGCCGTCTGAAATTTGCCAATGAACATCTGAATGATTCAGAGGAGAACTGGGTGAAAGTGTTGTGGTCAGATGAGACAAATGGAACTCTTTGGCATCAACTCAACTCGCCGTGTTTGGAGGAGGAATGCTGCCTATGACCCTAAGAACACCATCCCCACCGTCAAACATGGAGGTGGAAACATTATGCTTTGGGGGTGTTTTTCTGCTAAGGGGACAGGACAACTTCACCGCATCAAAGGGATGATGGACGGGGCCATGTACCGTCAAATCTTGGGTGAGAACCTCCTTCCCTCAGCCAGGGCATTGAAAATGGGTCGTGGATGGGTATTCCAGCATGACAATGACCCAAAACACACGGCCAAGGCAACAAAGGAGTGGCTCAAGAAGAAGCACATTAAGGTCCTGGAGTGGCCTAGCCAGTCTCCAGACCTTAATCCCATAGAAAATCTGTGGAGGGAGCTGAAGGTTTGAGTTGCCAAACGTCAGCCTCGAAACCTTAATGACTTGGAGAAGATCTGCAAAGAGGAGTGGGACAAAATCCCTCCTGAGATGTGTGCAAACCTGGTGGCCAACTACAAGAAACGTCTGACCTCTGTGATTGTCAACAAGGATTTTGCCACCAAGTACTAAGTAATGTTTTGCAGAGGGGTCAAATACTGATTTCCCTCATTAAAATGCAAATCAATATATAACATTTTTGACATGCGTTTTTCTGGATTTTTGTTGTTGTTATTCTGTCTCTCACTGTTCAAATAAACCTACCATTAAAATTATAGACTGATCATGTCTTTGTCAGTGGGCAAACGTACAAAATCAGCAGGGGATCAAATACTTTTTTCCCTCACTGTATGTCTGTTTGAAGTGTATCCAAATAGATTGTATGTGTGCGAATGGATATCCAGACCTGTACAGTAGGTGAGTGTGTGTTAATTGTGGTTAGTCCAGCTGCACTATTCCCTGTGCCCTCGGTCAATGCGGCCAGTGTTGTGTTAAGCACAGCGGCCTCATTCATGAGGCAGCACCGCTGTGTAGAAGTTACACACAGCCTTAAGCTGGCCCATTGGGACTTGGAAGTGTGACTTTCTCTGTTGACGGATGGGAAGGAAGCGAGCAAGAGCGTAGTTAGTCTTGGCTCATCTGACTCTCTGGTCACAGAGAGAAGGGTTAGTGTTGGCGCGCCCAGACCATTGGTCACTGGCGCAACACACAGAGAGAGAGAAATACAGAGAGAGAGAAATACAGAGAGAGAGAAAATGAGAGAGAGAAAAAAGATTGATAGACTGATTAAAAAAATACAGGAACTGCTCTGAAACATGACGCTGGGACGGGTATTTGGTAGGTGCCTGTGAGAGACCTGAGTGTGAATCTCACTAAGAAGATCAAAGGTCACATTAGACACAGTCACCTCACACATGCTCCCTCTGGCACAAGAGCATTGTCACAGCTTTGTGTTTAACACACACACAAACCGCACACACACGCAAGCTATTATAATTCAAATCAAATCCAATTTTATTGGTCACATACACATGTTTAGCAGACGTTATTGCGGGTGTAGCGAATTGCTTGTGCTTCTAGCTCCGACAGTGCAGTAATATCTATCAAGTAATATTTGAGATAACTAATTTATCTCAGTGTTTAGTAAAGTAAATGGTATTTTGGCTGTAGTTGTCCTTTTAGGTCTGGTCCAAGTACAACTTAGCAGTTTCTCTCCCCCTTCTCTCCTCCCCCTCCCTCCTGTCTTGATGGTCGTTGCGGTTGTATACTCTCTTTAAACAAACCACGGTGGCTGGCTAATCCTGGGCTTCTGCCTAACGTTGCAGCCATCAATTTAAGGCTCTGGGCCTCCTAATACACCGTGGTGTAGGGAACTGTCAAACACACCGCCGCACACATGGTTCCCAGCATTACGGTTGTTGCATTACTTTCTGCGCCCGAGCCTGGCTGTCAGGCGCACCACTACACACAGGGTTGTCAGTGCTAAGTGCGTCACCCGGTTCTACTGTGTAAGCTTCTGTCAAACACACGCTTCCACCACACATGGTTTTGAGTAGTGTGTGAGTGTTACAGTACTACTGTGCAGGTCCCGTATCAGATACTTACACAGAGCTACACACATGTTCGGGAGTATTCAGTGAGCGTTACCATAGTACCGGGTTCCTATAGGAACCATATGTACTGCAGCATTACCCCAAGTGATCCGAGAGACAAGGAGACGTGTGTGTCTGAACATTGCAAGAGAGCGAATGGCATCAATTCTAATCTGGTGTGTGAGCTATTTGAAAACTGCTGTGGTTTCTGATAGAGAATTTGACCATTCTTTGAAGTTGCGAAGATGAGAGTGAACGTCATTTTGCCTTTTATGACCTCTCAACTGAACACAGTGAGTAAATAAACTGGGGAAGAGTAAAAGTAGGGAAGAATTTTCACCCTGTCAGCCATTACATTTGGATTGGGCTTGTCTTTACACACGCACACAAACACAATCGTCAGTCGTGTTGCTGAACTCCGTCCTCCGTCCTCCTTCCTGTGTTTCAGATGTCATCTCTCCCATGCACTACAACCCGTACTACAGACGGCTCACCTTCGACGTGACCTCCATGGAGAAGAATGCCTCTAACCTGGTCAAGGCTGAGCTACGCGTCTTCCGCCTCCAGAACCCCAAGGCCCGCGTGTCTGAACAGAGGATCGAGCTCTACCAGGTAAACCTCCTTCTGTCCTCATCTCTAACCAGGTTTCCATCCAATATTTTATTTGTTATTTGTTATTATTGTTGGTATTTTACCCCCTTTTTCTCCCCAATATTGATCATGTGTCATCGCTGCAACTCCACAACGGGCTCGGGAGGCGAAGGTCCAGTCATGCGTCCTCCGAAACATGACCCGCCAAACCATGCTTCTTAACACCCGCCCACTTAACCCGGAAGTCAGCCGCACCAATGTGTCGGAGGAAACATTGTTCAACTGACGACCGAAGTCAGCCTGCAGGCGTCCGGCCCGCCACAAGGAGTCGCTAGAGCGCGATGAGCCAAGTAAAGCCCCCCCGGCCAAACCCTCCCCTAACCCGGACGACGCTGGGCCAATTGTGCGCCGCCCTATGGGACTCCCGATCACGGCCAGTTGTGATACAGCCTGGGATCGAACCAGGTCTGTAGTGACGCCTCTAGCACTGCGATGCAGTGCCTTAGACCGCTGCGCCACTCGGGAGGCCAATGTGAGTAAAGTACCGTTGGATAAAACATTTTACGACCAGCCTGATGGAAACAGAACATTTGTCGGTAAACTTTCCAAATGTAGACTAAACAAAGTACGCTAGACAGGGTGGCATCTTTTTGTGTCAGTAAATTAATTATGTGAGAAATGTCGGTGGAAATGCTATTATTCACAAATATTGATATAATAACCATCATATCGAAGTAAACTTGGAGTCACGCGATGACATGTTGTGTGGTACTCCCACTATGACTTGTACGGAAAGCATGCGGTTTATTAGGCTACAGATTAAATAAATTATGATGAACTTCACAGGTTGGAGAAAGTGCAAGGTGATGAGCTTGATGCTCCTTTCCAATAAATATCGAGGGTCTTATTCTGGTGACATGATCATCGATGCTTGGCTGCCGTTTGACAAATAAATAATAATCTCATCTTGTAGGCTATAGGCCTACCCACACTGTATCTGCGAGCTGTTGGCTAGAGAGCACATGCCAATACCAGAGTTGGCACAGTCGCTATATAAAGCAACATTGTTTGTGAGAAAACCATCAGTAGAGTTGAAAATGCAATGGAAACCCATTGAACTTGTATTTTTTATTCGGTACATGGGAATTTAACCACAAAAAGGTATTTCTATGTTCACTATGTCATCACGCACAGCTTTTTATCCACAACAAGTCCATTTGATGGAAACACATCTCTGGTGGGAAAATGTGCATATTGTTTTTATGTGGATTGTAGAATATTCGCATGAAAATCTGTAGCCAGTTGGATGAAAACCTAGTTGATTAACCACTCTGAGCTGGATCTAGTGTAATTTCCACTTAAGGTCAAAACAGACCATGCCAGCGAATGGTCAAAAGCAGTGAGTTCGCATCGTATCACATCTGACCACAGAACAACTGCTGTCATTTTCTGTTAATTTCCCGACGATTCTACATGTGCAATCGCCACCGTTCATCGACACCCAGCAGGTGATTTACTATGCACGGCTGATGTACATTATGGTGTGTATTTTCCTTTAGTCTTTACTCAACCACTCCATACTATATACATACTGTGTCTCTATTGGCACACCTGACACAGCATGAATAATACTATGGTGGTGTTCCACAAAGATACCACTTTTTGTTTTAATCCCCTAAATTTTACCACTTCAGACCAGTGTGAAATAGATTACTAAATGCTTACCACTAAATTACTATATGCCATACTTGAGCGTACATGCGTGCACACACACACACACACACACACACACACACACACACACACACACACACACATTATGAAGCTCAGCATGGGCCTGTTAGTAATGTGTGAGTCAGTAGTGTCGGGAGCCGGGTGGCTCATGGATCAGTCCAGCGTTATTTGTGAGTGGAGAGAGGAGTGTGGAATGCAGAGCGGTGATTTAGACCCGGTGCTGAGTGTCCGGGGGCTGCGCTCCAGCCCAGCCAGCCCAGCGTCTACTGCCTCCACACAGTGTAGGGCCTTCGGCACCAGCCCATTCCCAGGGCGTGGTAGTGTTTATGTCCAGCCAGGGGAATGACAGGTGGCCTAAACACAGCTCAACATGGAGGATTTTCTCACGCAAACACAGGCGATTGAAAGCGTGTGAGGGAGGATGGATAGAGCCGGTGCAACCAGGGAGAGTTTCTCCAAGGAGATCAACTGATAACCTTCAGTAATACATTCAAGTCGTGCTGTACATGAACTGGACACCCAAAACCTTATGCAGATACAGAGTGGAATTGAGCCTATCATAATGATGTATTCTTCAGAGATACAGTGATACTATACATTATCTACTGGGAAGGTTTTCTCTTTGCCATGACTGTTGAGGAGTGATCGGGCTCTGAGATGGTTCACTCGCCAGGGCCTAGTGAAGACTAGCCAGGGCCTAGAGGAAAGATAGCTAGGGCCTAGATAAGTTGAAGTAAGTAGCCATCCAGGTAGATCGGCCCCCAGCTCTGTCTCTCATCTCAAGAGTTTATAAGCAATTGGCCCCAGTCTCTGTAGGCTTACTTTTCAGAGGTTTTGACTGGTCTCAACCTCTCTTTCCTTTCTCTCTCTCTCTCTCTCTCTCTCTCTCTCTCTCTCTCTCTCTCTCTCTCTCTCTCTCTCTCTCTGCCTCTCTCTCTCTCTGCCTCTCTCTCTCTCTCTCTCTCTCTGCCTCTCTCTCTCTCTCACCTTTCCCCTACCTCTTCTCCCTCCCTCTCTCGCTTCTCTCGTTAGGCTTCCTTGTAGTAGCAGTAGATCTCAGTGGTGTAGCAGACAGTGGTGGAGTAGAGGAGCAGTGTTTTTCACATTAAGGAGAGCATGGCCAACATAAATACATGGTTATGAAGGACAGCAGAATAACAACGCTCTGTCCGGCATCTGTTTCCGGCCCAGCTTGGCTCCTCCTAGACCTGCTCAATCAATCAGGGAGAGAGCAGTCTGGGAGACTGGGGGGACAGGGGGGACCACTACCAGACCCAAGTAACTGAACCAGGAGCGACTTCTGGGACACTTACCAGAGTTTCCCTCCAGGTTGTTCTCGTACATAGGACTTGTGTTGTGCATGTGGACTCACACGTGCGCTTGATGTGTTTTCACAGATTTTGAGTCACAAGGACTTGGCGTCCCCGACGCAGCGCTACATCGACAGCAAGGTGGTGCGCACGCGCACGGAGGGGGAGTGGCTGTCTTTTGACGTGACAGAGGCAGTCAGTGAATGGTTGCTTCACAGAGGTAGGACCTCCTATACTACAGCAGAATCACTGATCATACGTGATGCTGAAATCTCATTGGCCTGTTGTGGATGAACAATCCTGTCTATTTTTCCCCCCAGACAGAAACAGTGGATTCAAGATCAGCTTGCACTGTCCGTGCTGCACATTTGTGCCCTCAAACAACTACATCATCCCCAATAAGAGTGAGGAGCTGGAAACCCGCTTTGCAGGTATGTATTGGACAGGATATGTGTGTTACTCTACAGGTAAACAGATGCTATTTTAATTTGACCAGTTTCTCACAGCAGGAAAATAATCCTGCAGCAACAGGACATTTGAATTATTATGGACATTTTTGAAGGGGTTGATACATTTTTTGTTCGGGCAAATCAAGTGACATTTTTAAGTGAAAATTACAAACTTTAGAAGGCTTTTTAAACCTTGAACAATACAGTTTTCATTTCCTGCTGCGCAGGAAAATTCTCTGCGACAACAGAGTGGTCAAATTAAGGTAGAACATCTGTAAATTGAGAGGTAAAGGCAGTACATTGTATTTTACTTTTATTCATATGTAGCTAACTGACATTAATAGTTATGCAACAATGTGTTTGGCAAGTGTAAATAAGAAGTGCAGTAAGTAGCAGATATGCAGTTTGTGTGATTCACTGGTACAGATGATATTGGTTGTGTCCCAAATGGCACACTAGTTACTATATTGTGCTCTACTTTTGACCAGAGCCATATGGGTCCTACACAGATGTTCTATCTTAATTTGATCACTCTGTTGTCGCAGAGAATTGTCCTGTGCAGCAGTAAATGCACATTTTAGTGTATTCAAGGTTTTAAAAAGCTTCAAAAATACGTAATTTCCACTTTAAAATGTCACACTTGATTTCCCCCTAACTTGATTTGACATTGTATGTACATGATGGATATTGATGATATGTATGTGTATGATTGACAGGTATAGATGACAGCTTCCACCACAGCGGAGACCTGAAGGTGTATAGGAAGCGGCGCCACAGCGCCCAGGCTCCCCACCTGCTCATGATGCTGCTGCCCTCCTACCGCCTGGAGTCCCAGCACAAGAGCCACCGCTCCAAACGAGCCCTGGACGCTGCCTTCTGCTCCAGGTACTGACCCCTACTGACTCCACTGATCCTCACATGTTCCCGACACCCCTCTGCTGGCGGGAACTCAACACACACACAAGCATGTGCGCATGCACACACACACACACCTAATAGATACTGTACATACCTAGTAAATCGTTACCTTCTCTGTCAGCAGCTCACCCTCTCAGTGACACACATACACACTTGGCAATTGTTCTTATTGCAGAACTCTCTCCGCTCACAGCTAAGCATGTATTCACTCTCTCTTACAAACACACCCACACACACACATACAAACACACACACGTGTGGCTCCCACAGAACCGTATCCATCCCTCACTCCTAACGCTCTCTGGCTTCCTACACACAGAAATGTCCAGGATAACTGCTGCTTGCGGTCGCTCTACATCGACTTCAAGAAGGATCTGGGCTGGAGGTGGATCCACGAGCCCAAGGGCTACAACGCTAACTTCTGCGCCGGGGCCTGTCCCTATCTATGGAGTGCTGACACACAGCATTCCAAGGTGAGAATTCAAGGGTCAAAGGTTAAATAATCCAAAGGGATTGGTTTAGAGCCAGCAGAGGTCTGAGTGGTGGTGTAGAGCAGTGGTGAGAGTAGCAGTGTGGAGTAGCGGTCATTGTGGCAGCATTGTGCAGTAGAGTTCTTCTGTAGATCGTCTCATTCCTCTGTAGAATAAGGTCTGAAATAAGAAAAGTATTGGCCCTGTACTGTTTCATTCAGGGTCACCTCTAGCCCTGGTTTCATTGGCTCTGTGTTTCGTTGCGATAAAGAGATCATTTTTATTTTATTTTATCGTTTCAAGCAGCACTGGTCAAAGACCATTTCCTTTGTCAACATCAAGCCTCATACTTTACCTCTGTGTGTGATTCTTCACTACAGGTGCTAGGCCTGTACAACACCATCAACCCGGAGGCGTCAGCATCGCCCTGCTGTGTGTCTCAGGATCTGGAGCCTCTCACCATCCTCTACTACATCGGCAAGACCCCCAAGATAGAGCAGCTCTCCAACATGATCGTCAAGTCCTGCAAGTGCAGCTAGGGACTGTTACAAGGCAACACACATTCAGTCACACACATTCATACACACGTGCATATTCAGTCACACACATACCCACTTGCATACACACACATTCAGTCACACACACGTGCATACACATATGCACGTGTGTATGCACCTACCCACCCACACGTACACACACACACACATACACACATTCTTCGACAAACACATACTGTACATTCACACAGTCAGTCACACTATCACTCACCTGCACTATTGTACAGACATATTTGATCTCCTACAAGCAAGTTGAAAAGGTGCTGAGCAGGTCTAGGTACAGAAAACATGTCTCCCGAAACAACCATGCACACACACACACACACACACACACGGGCGAACACACACACACACACACAGCTGTGGCTTTTGTACAGGCGTGCCTGTGTTTTTGTGTTTAGAAAGGCCCTGTCAACATGCCTCACCTCACACACTTGTGACGCAAGAGTATGACAAACACTGGAAAAAAGTATAAGTGTCTATATGTGAAATAATACGTCTGAGAAACAAAGACGACCCCCCCGTTTTCAACATTCAAAGCCATCTCCTTGTTTTTGTTTGTCTCGTTTTTTCATCCTTTTGAAACGATTGTAATTTTCTATTTTGTTTAGATTTCTGATAATTGTATTGCCTATTTAAAATCCAGTGTTTTATGGTTAGCACCCAACTCGTTTTCAACACTCTCTCGTGGTGGATGAATCCACTTCCCAATGTCAGTTTACTAATATGTTATAACATAGTAACGTTGTAATCACGTCCCATATGCTGTTTATATGTGCTGTAACAGCCACGTAAGGCAGAAAGAGGCTAGGAGACTTTAAGAGAGAGAGAGCGAGAAAGAAAGAAAATAGGCGCACCTAGTATGTCTACCTTTTCAACAGAGACTCATCCTCACACAGGCATACTCATAAAAACACACACACATCCCACACCTTGCAGCAGGCAACATATTCAGACTGTTGGAACGAACAGTCCTGACATTTCGATAACAAAAAAACGAAACTACAAAAGTGTCCCAAAGTAGTGTTGAGTTCTGTTTACCTTGTCTACTGAATCTTGAATTCTTTCGGAAGCTCAACAGTGATAGTGGGTTCGATCCCCGGGACCACCCATACACAATAATGTATGCACACATGACTGTAAGTCGCTTTGGATAAAAGCGTCTGCTAAATGGCATATTAATTATTATTAAAATAAAAGGTACAGGAAAATATGTGATTCCATCAGCTACAAGCTACACAAGGGAAGTGATGTCATCATGAACACACATTTAACAGAGATTTCTGTGGATATGTTGGATTGTTCTGAGTAGAATTAAAGGTAGAGTGGTCGTTGTCTATATGATACAGTTGTATGGGAATGGGGAGGTATAGTAGTTAGGGAGCTGTAGTGGTGTTGTAGTGATTATTAGAGAGAAGGGATACAATTGGTGAGAATGGACAGTAGATGTGACCTGGTTCAGAGATTCTCCATAGACCTATGAGACTGTTCCATTAGGTCTGAGGTTACTTTAGGTCAAAAGGTCATATTTACAGGTGTGCAGTATCTATGGACACCAGCGTTGTGTCTGCTCATTCGCATCCGAAAAGCTTTGTCTCGTCCGCCTCCCTCAAAGTGTAAAGCCATTATTCAGTCATAGGTTTTTGTCATTTGTAGGAATAAAAATTGTTGGATACAAAGAATTGCACTGACGCTATTTTGATTCTACCTTTTTTTAACCTTTTTTATTAGTCGTTACTTCCCCCTTATTAAATGAGGAGTGTTGATGATGTGACTTAGATCAGGAAGTGTAGGTGACAGTACCCCGCCCCTAACCCCACCCCACTTTGGGCACCCGCGGCAGTGGACTTCCTGGAAAACTAGGAAGAGGAGCGAGGCACCAATATTGTCATGATAGAGCTTTTATTTTTCGTTGTTGTTGTTTATGATGATCATGTTTTTGTTGTTGTTGACCCACTATGATGTATTGTAACACATTATTGTTGTGGTACTCTAGTGGTAAATAAATTATTTAAATTACAAGGGAATAACGCAATTTGCCTTTTCTTTTTGCTGTTAATCTGTGTTAATCGAAGCGTGATATTACGTAAATGTTATCAAACCTTGAGAGAGATGTTGAGAGAGAAGTTTCCAAAACAGATTTATTTATTTGCCACTCCCATTGAGAAAAACAATAACAGTATGATTTTCTTATGCTGCATGAGTGTGCTGTCATTTTCATCTCCAACAAAAGCACTGAATGCATTTCTCTCTATTTCGTACTGTGAAAAGCTATGGAGATAAGCTAGAATGGCACGTTGTTAGTACTCCATGAATATACATTTACAGTATTTGTCAGAATGTAATAACTGTCCAGAAGAGTAACTGCCAGAGATTGACTGAGAAGGGAACGAAAAGGAGTCTGCGGGTGAGGAGGAAAAAAAGAGGGAGCGTGTGCACAGATAGGGTGCTGGAAAGGAAAGAGAGATGGAAGGAGTATGAACACTATTAAAAAGATGTGGGAGGTTTGAGTCAGTTTGTTCTGGTATGATGCTTCTCACCTTGAGAGTGAGAGGGAGACAGGCAGGCAGCCCAGGGAGAAATATGACATGGCAGACATCTAAGTAACCGCTGAGATAAATAAAGACAGTGTGGTCCCAGGCAGAGCTGGGCTTTCTGTGTGGTAACTAAGGAAGACACACGCACACACCCTCTAGGCCAACCTAGTGCCTGGCTCCACTCTAAAGACATCTGGCCCCTCATAAAACATGTCTCAACATCTCTGCTGGACCCAACGAGACTCTGGCATCATCTGAGCCTGAACCAATGGGGGGTCAGTTCTATTCTCAAATGATCACGTTGGATACGACTGCAATGTACAACACATCGTTCTCAATGCATTTTATGCACGCTTTCAAAACAACAACATCGTGGCGGGTGTGAGGGCCATCACCGACCCAGAGGAATGGGTGATCTCGCTCTCCGAGGACAACGTGGGAAAGGTCTTTAATCAGGTCAACACCCGCAAGGCCGCGGGCCCCGACGGTATTCCAGGGCGCGTTCTCAGTGCATGCGCAGAACAGCTGGGAGGCATATATATTCACAGTAATTTTCAACCTCTCCTTGTCCTAGTCTGTAATCCCCACATGTTTTAAGATGACCAGAGTCATCCCTGTTCCTAAGAACTCTAAGGCTTCATGCCACAGTGATTACTGCCCTGTAGCACTCACTTCTGTAATCATGAAGTGCTTTGAGAGGCTGGTTATGGCACACATTCACTCCACCATCTCAGACACCCTAGACCCACTCCAATTTGCATACCGCCCCAACAGATCCATAGATGACACAATCTCAATTGCTCTCCACACTGCCCTCACCCACCTAGATAAGAGGAATACCTATGTAAGAATACTGTTCATTGACTACAGCTCAGCTTTCAACACCATTATCCCCTCCAAGCTCGTCACCAAGCTTAGGACTCTGGGCCTGAACACCTCCCTCTGCAACTGGATCCTGGACTTCCTGACGGGCCGACCCCAGGTGGTAAGGGTAGGCAACATCACCTCCACCACATGACCCTTAACACAGGGGCCCCACAGGGGTGTGTGCTTAGTCCCCTCCTGTACTCCCTGTTCACCCACGAATGTGTGGCCACGCACGAATCCAACACCATTATCAAGTTCGCTGACGACAAGACGGTGGTAGGCCTGATCACCGGCAACAATGAGTCAGCCTACAGGGAGGAGGTCAGTGACCTGGCAGTGTGGTGCCGGAGAAACAACCTCTCCCTCAACATCAGCAAGACCAAGGAGCTGATCATGGACTACAGGAAACGAAGGGGTGAGCACGCCCCCATCCACATCGACGGGGTGGCAGTGGAGCAGGTAGACAGCTTCAAGTTCCTCGGTGTCCAAATCACTAAAGACTTAAAATAGTCCAGACACACATGCACAGTCGTGAAGAAGGCACGATAGTGCCTCTTCCCCCTCAGGAGGTTGAAAAAGTTTGGCATGGGCCCTCAAATCCTGAAAAGGTTCTACAGCTGTACCATTGAGAGCATATTGATTGGCTGCATCACTGCTTGGTATGGCAATAGCACCGCCCTCGATTGCATGGTGCTACAGAGGGTGGTGCGGACAACCCAGTACATCACTGGGACTGAGCTCCCTGCCATCCATATCAGGCAGTGTGAAAAGAAGGCCCGGAAAATCGTCAAAGACCCCAACCACCCAAGCTATAGACTATTTTCTCTGCTGCCGCATGGCAAGAGGTACCGGTGCATCAAGTCTGACACCAACAGGCTCTTGAACAGCTTCTTTCACCGAGTTCACCTTGTATCTTTATTTACCTTTTATTTCAATATTTGCACTGTCTCTGTGCACACTCACAGGGCCCTACACACTCACACACACTGTCACTCCGACACACACACACACACAAACACTCACTCCATCATTTTCTCACTCACACATAATATGCACATACATTTATACTGACTGTACACACCCACACACCCACTCACATGCAAGCTGCTTCTACTCTGTTTATCTTATAAACTGTTGCCTAGTCCCCTTACCCCTATACATATCTACCTCCATCACTCCAGTATCCCTGCACATGTAAATATGGTATTGGAACTGACTTTTTAAATATTTCCTGCATATGGTATGCTTACTTACTTACTTTATTGTGTATTTCAAATTTCTTATTCTTATTTCTTTTTTTCTAGTAATACGTTGTTATTGATTATTGCATTGTTGGGTTTTGAGATTGCAAGAAAGGCATTTCACTGCACTTGTGCATTTGACATTAAAACTTGAAACTAATACGTTACAATATGGGTTATGAAATTAACTATTTACATGAAACTATTTATATGCAATATGCAACAATATATCTCCAACTGCAGTACGCAACAACCTTCTCACTCATAGACAGAGATTTGCAAACCAATTCTTAGGCACGTCTATAGGATACCATCCATAGCAGCATTCTGGTCCTTTATGGAGAATATAGGCTGTTGAGAATAACATGTTTTGAAGCTAAACGGGCACTTCCTGTGATTGAGACAGAGTTGTGCTTGGAGAGATAAATGCTCCACTAACTGATGATATCACAGTTCACAGCAGTGCGAAAATCACTGAACAGTATCGAGTTTCTTCCAGCAGTCCCTCCCTGCCCACCCCAATCATTCCTAAGCATCAAGATGGCATCATAATTACTCATAGGAATTCTTGTCAAATGGAGGACAACAGAGTGACTAACCGTTTAAACCATTAGAAATAATCATTATGCTAAGAAAGTATTAGATAGCATTTTGATCATTGCAAAAGCTAGCTAAGAACTTCTAACCTGTTATGGTTGGGTAACACTGCAACTCCCCTTATGTATGCATTCATAAAGGATTTATAACAGCTACATAAGACATTATAACATCTGTCATAGGCAGTCATAAACATTATAAACAATGGCACAAGATTACCAATGGTTGATAGGTGCAGTGCTATGGGATTCAACTGAGAAACACTAACATACAGCTCAGGGATCATAGTGCTGTTGGGCTTTAGACAAAGACCAGCTGTGGCGGCAGGACGAGCAGTGAACAGCAGAGTCTAATTGGGTTGTCGTTTCCTCTTTGTTGTGATTCTTCACATGCGTCTTACTGTGTCCAGGTGTGGCCTCTCTCTCTCTCTCTCTCTCTCAGGGTCTGTAACCTAGGGGGAATGCTGAAGATTTCACATGCACTTCTGAAACACAGATTCATGTCTTATTTGCTTCTCAGCTTCCTCCCCGCTGACACACACATACACAAACGTATACACACATGCACACTTGTCTGCTCTAACACACGCATACATATGCACGTACACATTCAATCTTTCTAACACACGCGTACACACACATGCATGGACACATGCATTATTTTTCTCTCTTATACACACCCATACTGCACACACCCATACTGCACACACCACACACTTTTAGTCGTCCACAATACCTCAGAAGTGCTTTCCCTCCTTGGCATTCATGAACAAACACACAGTGAAAGCCTGAGAGTATCCAGCAGATGAGAGCGAGGGGGTTGGGGTGAAAGGGCTCCTCGTCCTGAGGGAGTAAAGAGATTTGGTGATTCAGCCGCAGCTGGCAGCACACAATAATATGAAATCAGAGCGAGGCACTCTGAACGGTGACATCAGCACGGAGCAATGCACAGGCCCCGATTATCACAGAGAAAATCTAAGGCTACTTGTCTGATGAGCCTTTGTGTGTGTGCGTGTGTGTGTGTGCATTTGTGTGTTTGTGTGTGCGTGCGCGCGTTCGTGCACGCTGTCACACCAGCCTTCGCTTTGGCTCCCCCTCCTGTCCAGCTCAGGCGTTCGGCGTCGCCAGCCTTCTAGCTGCTGCGGAACCTACTGCTGGCAAACGCCCTTCACTCAACAACCCCGGACTTGTCTCGTCATTATTACACACACCTGGTTCCAATCCCCACTCTATCACTGTATATACAGTGGGGAGAACAAGTATTTGATACACTGCCGATTTTGCAGGTTTTCCTACTTACAAACATGTAGAGGTCTGTAATTTTTATCATAGGTACACTTCAACTGTGAGATACGGAATCTAAAACAAAAATCCAGAAAATCAAATTGTATGATTTTTAAGTAATTAATTTGCATTTTATTGCATGACATAAGTATTTGATCACCTACCAACCAGTAAGAATTCCGGCTCTCACCGACCTGTTAGTTCTTCTTTAAGAAGCCCTCCTGTTCTCCACTCATTACCTGTATTAACTGCACCTATTTGAACTTGTTACCTGTATAAAAGACACCTGTCCACACACTCAATCAAACAGACTCCAACCTCTCCACAATGGCCAAGACCAGAGAGCTGTGTAAGGACATCAGGGATAAAATAGTAGACCTGCACAAGGCTGGGATGGGCTACAGGACAATAGGCAAGCAGCTTGGTGAGAAGGCAACAACTGTTGGCGCAATTATTAGAAAATGGAAGAAGTTCAAGATGACGGTCAATCACCCTCGGTCTGGGGCTCCATGCAAGATCTCACCTCGTGGGGCATCAATGAACATGAGGATGGTGAGGGATCAGCCCAGAACTACACGGCAGGACCTGGTTAATGACCTGAAGAGAGCTGGGACCACAGTCTCAAAGAAAACCATTAGTAACACACTACGCCGTCATGGATTAAAATCCTGCAGCGCACGCAAGGTCCCCCTGCTCAAGCCAGCGCATGTCCAGGCCCGTCTGAAGTTTGCCAATGACCATCTGGATGATCCAGAGGAGGAATGGGAGAAGGTCATGTGGTCTGATTGGTCTAAACTCCACTCGCCATGTTTGGAGGAAGAAGAAGGATGAGTACAACCCCAAGAACACCATCCCAACCGTGAAGCATGGAGGTGGAAACATCATTCTTTGGGGATGCTTTTCTGCAAAGGGGACAGGACGACTGCACCGTATTGAGGGGAGGATGGATGGGGCCATGTATCGCGAGATCTTGGCCAACAACCTCCTTCCAGCATGACAACGACCCAAAACACACAGCCAGGGCAACTAAGGAGTGGCTCCGTAAGAAGCATCTCAAGGTCCTGGAGTGGCCTAGCCAGTCTCCAGACCTGAACCCAATAGAAAATCTTTGGAGGGAGCTGAATGTCCGTATTGCCCAGCGACAGCCCCGAAACCTGAAGGATCTGGAGAAGGTCTGTATGGAGGAGTGGGCCAAAATCCCTGCTGCAGTGTGTGCAAACCTGGTCAAGACCTACAGGAAACGTATGATGTCTGTAATTGCAAACAAAGGTTTCTGTACCAAATATTAAGTTCTGCTTTTCTGATGTATCAAATACTTATGTCATGCAATAAAATGCAAATTAATTACTTAAAAATCATACAATGTGATTTTCTGGATTTTTGTTTTAGATTCCGTCTCTCACGGTTGAAGTGTACCTATGATAAAAATTACAGACCTCTACATGCTTTGTAAGTAGGAAAACCTGCAAAATCTGCAGTGTATCAAATACTTGTTCTCCCCACTGCCATTTGTCTTTGTCGGTCATTGTATATTTCCTGAGTACTTTATATTTTGCATTTTGGGTTCGCCCTGTGCCTTTTGTTTATGAAGATATATTTTGAGCACAACAGCGTTTGGGTTTCGTCCCGCTTTGATCTATGGCGCTTAAATACATTCAGTAGTTCTAAGCCTGCGACTGCCTCCTGCCTACTCCTCTCTACACATGTGACAGAATGACCGACCCAAGAAAACAGGAGCAGCAGGACATCCCGACCTCTCCGCTGTAGGAGCGAAGCTCCTCCACCACGACTCGTGCCTGGAGCGCCTCGGGACTGCCATGGACGAGGTGCTCCGGGCTGTACGCCAACTGCAGGCTACACCACCACCTTCCCAGCTCCCCGCAGTTGTTCCAGCCACCCCACCACCATCTACATCACCCGGTACGATCAGCAATGTCCACCTGCCCCTCCCGGAGCGGTTTGATGGCACCCCAGCTCACTGTAGGGGGTTTCTCCTGCAGTGTGACCTCCACCTTGCCTGTCATGCCGGGACGGCCTCCGAGAGGGACAAGGTGGCCTTGGTGATCTCGGTGCTGACAGGCTGGGCACTGGAGTGGGCGCTCTCCATCTGGGAGAGGGACGGTCCAGAAGTGCAGTCCTTTGAGCGCTTCACCCAACTCTTCCGTGCCATCTTCGACCATCCAACAGAGGGCCGAGAGGGAGGTGAGCGTCTCCTCCATCTACGCCAGGGGTCCAGGACAGCGTCGGAGTATGCTCTGGATTTCCGGATGGTGGCTGCATCCACTGGCTGGAACGACCAGGCCCTGTTGGACCAGCTCATCGCCATGGCCATCCGCCTGGATAATCTCCTGCGTGCCCTTCGTCGCCCATCCCGGGGGTTTGGGTCTCTCCCGGGAACCTCCAGCGAGACTGAGCCCATGGAGGTGAGCACGACGCACCTTCATTTTGACATGCATTTTTCTGTATTTTTGTTGTTGTTATTCTATCTCTCACTGTTCAACTAAACCTACCATTAAAATTATAGACTGATCATGTCTTTGTCAGTGGGCAAACGTACAAAATCACCAGGGGATCAAATACTTTTTTCCCTCACTGTACATACACAAAATCACACTCACACACACACTTTTACACTCATGTTTTGCTGCTGCTACTCTGTTCTTTATTTTACTCTTATTATTATCTATCCAGATGCCTAGTCACTTTACCCTGCCTTCATGTACATACTGTATCTACCTCAAATACCTCGTACCTCTGCACATTGATCTGGTACTGGTACTCCCTGTATATAGCTCCATTCTTGTGTATTTTATTTTATTCCCCTTGTGTTAGTTACTATTTAATTTTTTATTATTATTCTTTAAACTGCATTGTTGGGAAATGTTCGTAAGCAAACATTTCACTGTAAAGTTTTTGATGCAGCTGGAATCATTTAGTCACTTGTCAGTACACTTGTAAAAAATATTATATAAAACATTTTATCCAACTCCATTATATACATATGTGTAATAGCTAGCAATATCTATACCACAATGCAGTTGTGAGCATACTAGGCATTCTATATTATACTACAACATCAGTCTAACTGAATATGGATGTTGTGTTGGCTGAATGTTCCAGGCAGCGTGAACCTCATTTTGTGTTGGGCAATGGCAGCTGGTCTGGCAGAACTTCATGAGTTCCATGACCTTGGCTCATGCCAGCCATGTGCAGTCTTTTACTCATCCGAGTCAGATGATGTTGAGCTTGAACGTGTTCACGGCTGAAAGCTTTCATCCAATTGTTCTACAGGATCTGTACTACTAAAGCTGGTGTCAAGGTCATCATCACCCTTACAAAAAAATTGTTTTACTTTTGAACCTGCAGTAAAAGTGTAGTAACTGCAGTCCACTGTGCTATTTTGGACGCAGTAATTGCAAAATAACTGCAGCTAAACTGCAGTTAAACTGCAGTTATACTGCACTCTGGCTGCAGTCTTTTTTCGTAAGGGCATCAGCAGCAGCAGGATTAGTCTGTAGGACACACACTAGTCAGTGATTGGCCAACATTTTACTACTTTGTCCCCATCAATACACACTCAAACAAGGTACTTTATCCCCCATACCCCTCCTGTCAATAGATCATGCTGACTAACCTTCACAAATAAAACCCACCTCCAACAGACACCAGCCAGTCACCCAAACCATCCACTCCTTACTAATAGCTCAGATTTTCCAAAAATTCCCCAAAAAAGACTTCAAGCTTTGCATAAACAATAAACTAAGCCTCCATAATACATAAAAACTACAGTAGAAGTTGTAGCCTACTAAAAAAAAAGACCCCCTATGACAGCAAGACACAGACCATATTTATGCCTACAGTTGAAGTCAGAAGTTTACATACACCTTAGCCAAAGACATTTAAACTCAGTTTTCCACAATTCCTAACATTTAATCCTAGTAAAAATTCCCTGTCTTAGGTCAGTTAGGATCACCTCTTTATTTTAAGAATGTGAAATGTCAGAATAATAGTAGAGAGAATGATTTATTTCAGATTTTATTTATTTCATCACATTCCCAGTGGGTCAGAAGTTTACATACACTCAATTAGTATTTGGTAACATTGACTTTAAATTGTTTAACTTGGGTCAAACCTTTCGTGTAGCCTTCCACAAGCTTCCCACAATAAGTTGGGTGAATTTTGGCCTATTCCTCCTGACAGAGCTGATGTAACCAAGTCAGGTTGGTAGGCCTCCTTGCTCACACACACTTTTTCAGTTCTGCCCACACATTTTCTATAGGATTAAGGTCTGGGTTTTGTGATGGCTACTCCAATACCTTGACTTTGTTGTCCTCAAGCCATTTTGCTACAACTTTGGAATTACATGGTCCTCTGTAGCTCAGCTGGTAGAGCACGGCGCTTGTAACGCCAAGGTAGTGGGTTCGATCCCCGGGACCACCCATACACAAAAAAATTTATGCACGCATGACTGTAAGTCGCTTTGGATAAAAGCGTCTGCTAAATGGCTTATTATTATTATGCTTGGGGTCATTGTCCATTTGGAAGACCCATTTGCGACCAAGCTTTAACTTCCTGACTGATGTCTTGAGATGTTGCTTCAATATATCCACATAATTTTCCTTCCTCGTGATGCCATCTATAATGTGAAGTGCACCAGTCCCTCCTGCAGCAAAACACCCCCACAGCATGATGCTGCCACCCCCGTGCTTCCCGGTTGGGATGGTGTTCTTCGGCTTGCAAGCAACCCCCTTTTTCCTCCAAACATAACGATGGTCATTATGGCCAAACAGTTCTATTTTTGTTTCATCAGACCAGAGGACATTTCTCCAAAAAGTACGATCTTTGTCCCCATGTGCAGTTGCAAACCGTAGTCTGGATTTTTTATGGCGGTTTTGGAGCAGTGGCTTCTTCCTTGCTGAGCGGCCTTTCAGGTTATGTCGATATAGGACTCGTTTTACTGTGGATATAGATACTTTTGTACCTGTTTCCTCCAGCATCTTCACAAGGTCCTTTGCTGTTGTTCTGGGATTGATTTGCACTTTTCGCACCAAAGTACGTTCATCTCTAGGAGACAGAACGCGTCTCCTTCCTGAGCGGTATGACGGCTGTGTGGTCCCATGGTGTTTATACTTGCGTACTATTGTTTGTACAGATGAACGTGGTACCTTCAGGCATTTGGAAATTGCTCCCAAGGATGAACCAGACTTGTGGAGCTCTGCAATTTCTTTTCTGAGGTCTTGGCTGATTTCTTTTGATTTTCCAATGATGTCAATCAAAGAGGCACTGAGTTTGAAGGTAGGCCTTGAAATACATCCACAGGTACACCTCCAATTGACTCAAATGATGTCAATTAGCCTATCAGAAGCTTCTAAAGCCATGACATCATTTTCTGGAATTTTCCAAGCTGTTTAAAGGCACAGTCAATTTAGTGTATGTAAACTTCTGACCCACTGGAATTGTGATACAGTGAATTATAAGTGAAATAATCTGTCTGTAAACAATTGTTGGAAAAATTACTTGTGTCATGCACAAAGTAGATGTCCTAACCGACTTGCCAAAACTATAGTTTATTAACAAGAAATTTGTGGAGTGGTTGAAAAACAAGTTTTAATGACTCCAACCTAAGTGTATGTAAACTTCCGACTTCAACTGTAGCTCCAGTATATTTATTTGCTCATCATGGCGTCATGGAAATATTTAGTAAAGATTCCTGGTGCTGAGCTTGATGTAGATGCCACTGCAGATGTTGATGGAGTCGGACTCTGTGAATAGAATACATAGGCCAGTCACGTTAGCCTCTGCGGTAGTTAGTTAGCTAGCTAACTGTTAGATACAGTCCAGTAGTCTGTAGCTAATGTAACCGAACGTAGCTAATGTTAGCTTGCAAAGCTACAAATTACATCGCCAGATAGCAGCTGGCTAATTACAGTGATTTGTTTTGGAATGTCTA
Source organism: Coregonus clupeaformis (assembly GCF_020615455.1). NCBI lineage: Eukaryota > Metazoa > Chordata > Actinopteri > Salmoniformes > Salmonidae > Coregonus > Coregonus clupeaformis. The sequence goes on from NW_025534051.1 coordinate 248,911, forward strand.
GCCAGCGTATTACGAAAGCTAGCTAGATTTGGGTTTAGATAAAGAAATATAGTTAGCTAGCTAAGTTAGCTATGTTACCTCTGCTTGATTTCTTAGTAAGGTAACCGATGAAATGTTACCCCAACAGCCTGTGCTTGCTTGTAGTATGAACATCCAAGTACTGAGCACCACACCATAACTACATTTTACAGTTGTTCTCGACACAAAATAAAAATAAATAGTTTTTCGCAAGCTGACGTTCTATGAACATATGGCTAGTCCAGGGAGTAATGTTAGCTAGCTACCTTTTGATACCCATTCTCAACTGGATCCACCTCGACAGGGGCGGTAATATGTCCTGAAATCTCTATGAATTCTGAATATTTTGCTTTGCTTACAGCCAGGAAATGTAGATGGCCCATTTCTACCCGTGAGATGCAGAAATGCTTGTATTTGTGTGTAGGGAGGAAATTCTACATTTTTATGACACATACAGTACCAGTCAAAAGTTTGGACCCACCTACTCATTCAAGGGTTTTTCTTTATTTTTACTATTTTCTACATTGTAGAATAATAGTGAAGACATCAAAACTTTGAAATAACACAAATGGAATCATGTAGTAACCCAAAAAGTGTTAAACAAATCAAAATATATTTTATATTTGAGATTCTTCAAATAGCCACCTTTATGACAGCTTTGCACAATTTTCCTTCACTCTGCCGTCCGACTCATACCAAACCATCTCAATTTGGTTGAGGTCGGGGGATTGTGGAGGCCAGGTCATCTGACGCAGCACTCCATTACTCTCCTTCTTGGTAAAATAGCCCTTACACAGCCTGGAGGTGTGTTGGGTCATTGTCCTGTTGAAAAACAAATGATAGTCCCACTAAGCCCAAACCAGATGGGATGGCGTATCGCTGCAGAATGCTGTGGTAGCCATAACCTCCCGAGTGGCGCAGTGGTCTAAGGCACTGCATCGCAATGCTAGCTGTGCCACTAGAGATCCTGGTTCGAATCCAGGCTCTGTCGTAGCCGGCCGCGACCGGGAGACCCATGGGGCGGCGCACAATTGGTCCGGGGTAGGGGAGGGAATGGCCGGCGGAGATGTAGCTCAGTTGGTAGAGCATGTCGTTCGATTCCCACGAGGGGCCAGTATGAAAAAAATAAAATAATGTATGCACTCACTAACTTTAAGTCGCTCTGGATATGAGCGTCTGCTAAATCACGTAAATGTAAGATGGCTTCCGTTTTACAGCCCTCTAACCAATTGTACTATTATGTGTGTTTTTTCACGTTATTTTTAATTTATTCTGTACACAATGTTTCTGCTACCGTCTCTTATGACCAAAAATAGCTTCTGGATATCAGGACAGCGATTACTCACCTCGTATTGGACAAAGATTTTTCTTCAACGAGTCGGACGCGAAGGATATCCTACAGACACCCGACAAGGCCCAAATCCCCGTCATTTGCATGAGAAAGAGACAAAGATATCGTGGACGTAGGTCGGGGTGCCTTGTAAGGATCCGAAGGCGAGCGCCTACTTATCTTCTATAAATATTTCCAAGATTAAGGTTATCCTACCAACGGGGCATTTAAAATTGTAATATCTTATGTTTCACCAAGTCGTGGCTGAACGACGAAATGGACAACATATAGCTGGCGGGATATACGCTACATCAGCAGGATAGAACGGCTGACTCCGGTAAGACAAGGGTTGGCGGTCTGTGTATATTTGTAAACAACAGCTGGTGCATAAAATCTAATACTAAGGAGGTCTCTAGGTTTTGCTCGCCTGAGGTAGTGTATCTCATGATAAGCTGTAGATCACACTATTTACCAAGAGAGTTTTCATCTATATTTTTGTAGCTGTCTATTTACCACCACAAACCGATGCTGGCACTAAGATTGCACTCAATGAGCTGTATAAGGCCAAAAGTAAACAGGAAAACGCTCATCCAGAGGCAGCGCTCCTAGTGGCCTGGGACTTTAATGCAGGGAAACTTAAATCCGTTCTACCTAATTTCTACCAGCATGTTAAATGTGGAACCAGAGGGAAAAAAACTCTAGACCACATTTACTCCACACACAGAGACGCGTACAAAGCTCTCCCTCGCCCTCCATTTGGCAAATCTGACCATAACGATATCCTCCTGATTCCTGCTTGTAAGCAAAAACTAAAGCAGGAAGCACCAGTGACTCGGTTAATAAGGAAGTGGTCAGATGACGCAGATGCTAAGCTACAGGACTGTTTTACTAGCACAGACTGGAATATGTTCCGGGATTCTTCCGATAGCATTGAGGAGTACACCACATCAGTCACTGGCTTCATCAATAAGTGCATTGATTACGTCGTCCCCACAGTGACCTACGTACATACCCCAACCAGAAGCCATGGATTACAGGCAAAATCCGCACTGAGCTAAAGGGTAGAGCTGCAGCTTTCAAGGAGCGGGAATCTAACCCGGAAGCTTATAAGAAATCCCGCTATGCCCGCCGACGAACCATGAAACAGGCAAAGAGTCAATACAGGACTAAGATTGAATCGTACTACACCGTCTCTGACGCTCGTCGGATGTGGCATTGCTTGCAAACTATTACAGAATACAAAGGGAAGCAAAGCCGCGAGCTGCCCAGTGACACAAGCCTACCAGACGAGCTAAATCACCTCTATGCTCGCTTCGAGGCAAGCAACACTGAAGCATGCATGAGACCATCAGCCGTTCCGGCTGTTCTTAGAAGTTGCTCTCGGGGGATGTGTTAGTACCATTCTTTATTCATGTGTGGGGTTGCTTCTCAGCTAAGGGAGTAGGTACAATCACAATTTTGCCTAAGAACACAGCCATGAATAAAGAATGGTACTAACACATCCTCAGAGAGCAACTTCCAAGAACAGTTTGGTGACGAACAATGCCTTTTCCAGCATGATGGAGCTCCTTGCCATAAGGCAAAAGTGATAACTAAGTGGCTCTGGGAACAAAACATCGACATTTTGGGTCCATGGCCAGGAAACTCCCCAGACCTTAATCCCATTGAGAACGTGCTGTCAATCCTCAAGAGGCGGATGGACAAACAAAAACCAACAAATTCTGACAAACTCCAAGCATTGATTATGCAAGAATGGGCTGCCATCACTCAGGATGTGGCCCAGAAGTTAATTGACAGCATGCCAGGGCGGATTGCAGAGGTCTTGAAAAAGAAGGGTCAACACTGCAAATATTGACTCTTTGCATTACTTAATGTAATTGTCAATAAAAGCCTTTGACACTTATGGAATGCTTGTAATTATACTTCAGTATTCCATAGTAACATCTGACAAAAATATCTAAAAACACTGAAGTAGCAAACTTTGTGAAGACCAATACTTGTGTCATTCTCAAAACTTATGACCACAACTGTAAATGTTAATAGGATATTAATGGTCATATACAGTGAAAGAGCATCGGTGAAATTTGGGGTTATGGTTAAGGTTGGGGTTAGGGTTAAGGTGAGGTTTAGGGTTAGGGTTAGAGGTTATGGAAAATAGGATTTTGAATGGCAATCAATTTTAAGTCCCCACAAGGATAGTAAAACATATGCTCTGTGTGTGTGTGTGTGTGTGTGTGTGTGTGTGTGTATGTGTGTGTGTGTGTGGATGTGTTTAACTATACTTCTGGGGACCAGAAGTCCCCACAAGAATAGTAAACCAAGACAAATTTGACCATCTGGGGACATTTTGTTGGTCCCCACAAGGTCAAATGCTATTTCTAGGGGGTTTAGGGTTAAGGTTAGAATTAGTGTTAGGGTTAGAATTAGGTTTAGGGTTAGGAGATAGGTTTAGTTTTAGGGTTAGGGTTAAGGTTAGGTTTTTGGGTTAAGGTTATTGTTAGGGTTAAGGTTAGGTTTAGGGTTATGGGTTAGGGAAAATAGGATTTTGAATGGGACTGAATTGTATGTCACCACAAGGTTAGCTGCGCAAGACTGTTTGTGTGTGTGCGTGTGAGTGTGCGTTTGTGTGTGTGTGGCCAAGACATTCCTTTGATAGCAATTTGACTGAACTCAATATCATTCAGTTTCAACCTCTTTTTCCCCTTTACCCCTTACTTTCTCTCTCTCCCTCTCTCCCTCCATCTCTCCCGTGTGGCTGCTGTAATTGCCTGGCAGACAGAGTGTTGTGTTGCGTCTGTAATTACACAGGAAAAGCCAGCTCTCCTTTGAGCTCCGGATTAGCAACTCTCTTTGTGAGCGGACAGAAAGGAGGCAGATTGAAGTATCACACAGAAGTACAAAGTGTTTTTTCCCCCTCCGTCTCCCTTCCCCTTGAGTTTGACAAGCGTCTTGGAGATATCACGATAGAGAGAGGCAGGAAGGGAGCCCTGGAGCTCCGGACATTCAATCCCTCCAGCGCCGGCCTGCCTGCATGCATGCACACACACACACACACACACACACACACACACACACACACACACTGCCTGCCTTTCTCTCTGCTGACAAGGCCAGACACAGCTCCAAACCAAGCTACCGAACCCCCCCAGGCCAGACACAGCTCCAAACCAAGCTACCGAACCCCCCCCGTATGTAAACGTGTGGACACACACATGTTTACATAACACCCACATCCAAATGTTCTCAGGGTAGACCCTGATGGCTGTTGTGGCTTCCAGCCTGTTGAGTTGAGTTGGGTTGAGTTGAGTGTACTCTGGCCGGTGAACCTGGGTCTGCTGGAGAGTTTAGCTCCACGTTCTCTCCCAGGGTGAGCGTGTAAGGGAAACGCCTGGTGTGTGGCGTGGGTGGGCCACGCAGAGAAGCTTAGCCCAGGGCTATGTGTGATGTGTGTGTATGTGTGGGTGTTTGTGCATGCGCGTATGTGTGTTTGTATGTGTGTGTGTACGTCTCTGTGTGCACGTCTGTGTTTGTGGAGGTCGGGATGAGAACATGCGGATTGAGTAACAGCTATTCCATATTGGTTGAGTGACCCCCATGGAATATTTGAGCTGAGCGTGTAAAATCCCACTTACCATAATAACCAATAATAATTAAAAGTGGATAGCTGTTGAAAGTGAGCTGGATTCCCATTGGCAACAGAGAAGGGAGGAGTGGGGTGTAGAGGAGGGGGCTGCCCTGGGCATCCATATTACCTCTGATAATAGCGATCTGGTATTGTCATTATGGGGAGGCTGCCAAGACGTCCACAGCAACCAGTGTGGGGTTTAACTCTTCCCTAGCACAGCGCACTAGACCACAGCTCTGCTTAGTACAATATGACACACACACGCGCGAGCATGCCGCACGCACGCACGCACGCAGGCACGCACGCACACACACACACACACACACACACACACACACACACACACACACACACACACACACACACACACACACATACACACACACACACACACACTCACTGTGGTATTACTCACTAGTAAATGAGTAATTACCATGTTTTTCCCTTTGAAACTTCTCAGTAGCGCATAGTGCAGGTATGTGTGTTGGTGAGTTACAGTATATGTGTTCTCCCATTGAAGAATGGCGCCGGAGAAGATGTCTGCCATTTTACAGCCCTCTATCCAATTGTACTATTATGTGTGTTTTTTCGCATTATTTGTAATTTATTCTGTACATAATGTTTCTGCCACCATCTCTTATGACCAAAAAGAGCTTCTAGATATCAGGACAGTGATTATTCACCTCGTATTGGGCGAAGATTTTTTCTTCTACATGTCGGACGCGAAGGATATTCTACAGACACCCGACAAGGCCCAAATCCCTTGTAAGGATCCGACGGCGAGCGAGTAAACTGCCTCTTCCATATACAGTGGTGAAAAAAAGTATTTAGTCAGCCACCAATTGTGTAAGTTCTCCCACTTAAAAAGATGAGAGAGGCCTATAATTTTCATCATAGGTACACGTCAACTATGACAGACAAAATGAGAAAAAAAAATCCAGAAAATCACATTGTAGGATTTTTAATGAATTTATTTGCAAATTATGGTGGAAAATAAGTATTTGGTCAATAACAAAAGTTTCTCAATACTTTGTTATATACCCTTTGTTGGCAATGACACAGGTCAAACGTTTTCTGTAAGTCTTCACAAGGTTTTCACACACTGTTGCTGGTATTTTGGCCCATTCCTCAATGCAGATCTCCTCTAGAGCAGTGATGTTTTGGGGCTGTCGCTGGGCAAGACGGACTTTCAACTCCCCTCCAAAGATTTTCTATGGGGTTGAGATCTGGAGACTGGCTAGGCCACTCCAGGACCTTGAAATGCTTCTTACGAAGCCACTCCTTCGTTGCCCGGGCGGTGTGTTTGGGATCATTGTCATGCTGAAAGACCCAGCCACGTTTCATCTTCAATGCCCTTGCTGATGGAAGGAGGTTTTCACTCAAAATCTCACGATACATGGCCCCATTCATTCTTTCCTTTACACGGATCAGTCGTCCTGGTCCCTTTGCAGAAAAAAACAGCCCCAAAGCATGATGTTTCCACCCCCATGCTTCACAGTAGGTATGGTGTTCTTTGGATGCAACTCAGCATTCTTTGTCCTCCAAACACGACGAGTTGAGTTTTTACCAAAAAGTTATATTTTGGTTTCATCTGACCATATGACATTCTCCCAATCCTCTTCTGGATCATCCAAATGCACTCTAGCAAACTTCAGACGTGCCTGGACATGTACTGGCTTAAGCAGGGGGACACTTCTGGCACTGCAGGATTTGAGTCCCTGGCGGCGTAGTGTGTTACTGATGGTAGGCTTTGTTACTTTGGTCCCAGCTCTCTGCAGGTCATTCACTAGGTCCCCCCGTGTGGTTCTGGGATTTTTGCTCACCGTTCTTGTGATCATTTTGACCCCACGGGGTGAGATCTTGCGTGGAGCCCCAGATCGAGGGAGATTATCAGTGGTCTTGTATGTCTTCCATTTCCTAATAATTGCTCCCACAGTTGATTTCTTCAAACCAAGCTGCTTACCTATTGCAGATTCAGTCTTCCCAGCCTGGTGCAGGTCTACAATTTTGTTTCTGGTGTCCTTTGACAGCTCTTTGGTCTTGGCCATAGTGGAGTTTGGAGTGTGACTGTTTGAGGTTGTGGACAGGTGTCTTTTATACTGATAACAAGTTCAAACAGGTGCCATTAATACAGGTAACGAGTGGAGGACAGAGGAGCCTCTTAAAGAAGAAGTTACAGGTCTGTGAGAGCCAGAAATCTTGCTTGTTTGTAGGTGACCAATACTATTTTAATATGATGAAAAGTACAGGCCTCTCTCATCTTTTTAAGTGGGAGAACTTGCACAATTGGTGGCTGACTAAATACTTTTTTTCCCCACTGTATCATATTAGCCAATGTTCAATCATTTGAAAATGACTTGGACGACCTAAGATTAAGGTTATCCTACCAACGGGACATTAAAAACTGGAATATCTTATGTTTCACCGAGTCATGGCTGAACGACGACATGGATAACATACAGCTGGCAGGATATACGCTACATCGGCAGGATAGAACAGCTGACTCCGGTAAGACAAGGGGTGGCGGTCTGTGTATATTTGTTTTCAACAGCTGGTGCATAAAATCTAATACTAAGGAAGTCTCAAGGTTTTGCTCGCCTGAGGTAGAGTATCTCATGATAAGCTGTAGAACACACTATTTACCAAGATAGTTTTAATCTATATTTTTCGTAGCTGTCTATTTACCACCACAAACCGATGCTGGCACTAAGATTGCACTCAATGAGCTGTATACGGCCATAAGTAAACAGGAAAACGCTCATCCAGAGGCAGCGCTCCTAGTGGCCAGGGACTTTAATGCAGGGAAACTTAAATCCGTTCTACATCATTTCTACCAGCATGTTAAATGTGCAACCAGAGAAGAAAAAAACTCTAGACCACCTTTACTCCACACACAGAGACGCTTATAAAGCTCTCCCTCGTCCTCCATTTGGCAAATCTGACCATAACTCTATCCTGATTCCTGCTTGTAAGCAAAAACTAAAGCAGGAAGCACCAGTGACTCGGTTAATAAGGAAGTGGTCAGATGACGCAGATGCTAAGCCTGCAGGACAGTTTTGCTAGCACAGACTGGAATATGTTCCGGGATTCTTCCGATTGCATTGAGGAGTACACCACATCAGTCACTGGCTTCATCAATAAGTGCATCGATGACGTCGTCCCCACAGTGACCGTACGTACCCCAACCAGAAGCCATGGATTACAGGCAACATCCGCACTGAGCTAAAGGGTAGAGCTGCCGCTTTCAAGGAGTGGGACTCTAACCCGGACGCTTATAAGAAATCCCGCTATAGCCTCTTACGAACCATGAAACAGGCAAAGAGTCAATACAGGACTAAGATTGAATCGTTCTACACAGGCTCCGACGCTCGTCAGATGTGGCAGTGCTTGAAAACTATTACAGACAACACAGGGAAGCACAGTCGCGAGCTGCCCAGTGACACGAGCCTACCAGATTAGCTAAATCACTTCTATGCTCGCTTCGAGGCAAGCAACACTGAAGCATGCATGAGACCATCAGCCGTTCCGGATGACTATGTGATCACGCTCTCCGTAGCCGATGTGAGTAAGACTTTTAAACAGGTCAACATTCACAAGGCCGCAGGGCCAGACGGATTACCAGGACGTGTACTCCGAGCATGCGCTGACCAACTGGCAAGTGTTTTCACTGACATTTTCAACATGTCCCTGACCGAGTCTGTAATACCAACATGCTTCAAGCAGACCACCATAGTCCCTGTGCCCAAGAACACTAAGAAACCTGCCTAAATGACTACCGACCCATAGCACTCACGTCTGTAGCCATGAAGTGCTTTGAAAGGCTGGTCATGGCTCACATCAACACAATTATCCCAGAAACTCTAGACCCACTCCAATTTGCATACTGCCCCAACAGAGCCACAGATTATGCAATCTCTATTGCACTCCACACTGCCCTTTCCCACCTGGACAAGAGGAACACCTACGTGAGAATGCTATTCATTGACTACAGCTCAGCGTTCAACACCATATTGCCCTCAAAGCTCATCACTAAGCTAAGGACCCTGGGACTAAACACCTCCCTCTGCAACTGGATCCTGGACTTTCCGACGGGCCGCCCCCAGGTGGTAAGGGTAGGTAACAACACATCTGCCACGCTGATCCTCAACACGGGGGCCCCTCAGGGGTACGTGCTCAGTCCCCTCCTGTACTCCCTGTTCACCCATGACTGCATGGCCAGGCACGACTCCAACACCATCATTAAGTTTGCCGACGACACAACAGTGGTAGGCCTGATCACCGACAACGATGAGACAGCCTATAGGGAGGAGGTCAGACACCTGGCCGTGTAGTGCCAGGATAACAACCTCTCCCTCAACGTGATCAAGACAAAGGAGATGATTGTGGACTACAGGAAAAAAAAGAGGACTGAGCACGCCTCTATTTTCATTGACAGGGCTGTAGCGGAACAGGTTGAGAGCTTCAAGTTCCTTGGTGTCCACATCACCAACAAACTATCATGGTCCAAACACACCAAGACAGCCGTGAAGAGGGCATGACAAAGCCTATTCCCCCTCAGGAGACTGAAAAGATTTGGCATGGGGTCCTCAGCTCCTCAAAAAGTTATACAGCTGCACCATCGAGAGCATCCTGACTGGTTGCATCACTGCCTGGTATGGCAACTGCTCTGCCTACGACCGCAGGGCACTACAGAGGGTAATGCGTACGGCCCAGTACATCACTGGGGCCAAGCTTCCTGCCATCCAGGACCTCTATACCAGGCGGTGTCAGAGGAAGGCCCTAAATATTATCAAAGACTCCAGCCACCCTAGTCATAGACTGTTCTCTCTGCTACCGCACGGCAAGCGGTACTGGAGCGCCAAGTCTAGGACCAAAAGGCTTCTTAACAGCTTCTACCCACAAGCCATAAGACTCCTGAACAGCTAATCATGGCTACCCGGACTATTTGCATTGCCCCCCCACCCTACTCCACTCCACCCCACTCCACTCCACCCCACCCCAACCCCTTCGTTTACGCTGCTGCTACTCTGTATATTATCGATGCATAGTCACTTTAACTCTACCCACATGTACATATTACCTCAATTGCCTCGACTAACCGGTGTCCCCGCACATTGACTGAGTACCGGTACCCCCTGTATATAGCCTCCCTACTGTTATTTTATTTTACTGCTGCTCTTTAATTATTTTATATTTTAAATTTTTTACTTATCTCTTTTTTACTTTTCTTTATTTTTTCAAAAAAACTGCATTGCTGGAAATGGGCATGTAAGTAAGCATTTCACTGTTAGGTCTACACCTGTTGTATTCAGTGCATGTGGCAAATAACATTTGATTTGATTTGATTTGATTTGATTGTGTGTGAGTGACTTGCCCATTTTCCTAGACCCATCTCCTTCCCCCCCATAAGGCACACATAAACTAGCAGAGTCAACCTGCGCTAAACGAGCAGGGTCAACCTGCACCCCCTGTTGAGACGGATGGAGGAGGGGAGAAAAAGAGAGAGGGGGGAATGAGGAGAAGGGAGAAGGGAACACCACCTGGTCCTATAGCCAACAGTCAGTCAGACAATGAAAGAGGGAAAGAAACGGATGAGAAAGGGAGAAAGAGAGAGAATTAGAGTGCTTGACAGAGAGAAGGCTAGTTAGACGTAGAGTAAAGAGATAGGAAGGAGATTGGGACAGAGATGAACAGTGTTGTTGTGAGAGAGAGAAAGAGAGACGGTGAAATACTAGAGTGTGAGAAAGAGCTGAAAGAGGAAATATATAATGTCAGGGCTGAGGAGTGGAAACTCTACAAGGCTGGTCTCTCGCTCTCTCTCTCTCCCTCACGTGCTCTGGCATGGTCATCACACCGCAACAGCACTCTCTGCTCTGTTTCCCCTCCTTTAAGCAAATTACCTAGCCAGTGTTTTTGGATTCTAAATAAAACATCTGTCGCTGTAGTGGCGGAGGACTCAGTCAGGACTCAGGCACAGTCCTGCAGACAGTATTATGTTTTACACAGACTGGGACGTTCCCATACTTTTATGGGCTGGGGGTAGGGGTGGGGGGGGCACACGCTTAGGGAGAGGCAAGGGGTGGAGAGGTCCACTATATTTCCACCATAAGGCCTTATATAGAGGGTTCTTCTCCAGGTGTGGGGTCGAGTGAGTTCCCTCAACTCCCACCCCACAACCACAAAAAAGCATTAGGGTTTCATTGAGGTCACCACCCCACTTTGCCACATAGTCAGTTTAATCTCTTGGCTTTATGTACATTGACATGGCCCTAAACCTTTCTCTGAGTGTGCATTGGGGAAAAAATGGGTGATTGAAAGTTATAGCACACTGGTAGAGAGAGACAGCGAGAGAGAAAGCAGAAAGAGATAGTGAGAGAGAGTCAGAGAAAAAAAAAACAGAGAGCAAGAGAGAGAGCAGAAAGAGAGTCTAGATAGACTGAGACTAAGACTGAACGGGGAGCCACAGTGGTCCGATTAACCCCTGTGACACGTTGACCGTGTAAGGAAACAATTACCCCCAAATAGGGCTTCTTTGGCTTGGCTGTTGTTGATGAGCTCCATACATATTTCAGCACCAGTGCCAACCGTCTGACCTGGTAGACCTGCCCGCTCATCTTGGGGTCCAACAGGCGGAGCCCTCACCCACCCTTGCCCCCGTCCTGCCTGCCCCCCTTACACTGCGCCCAGCGGGTAGGAGAGTAATGACACATAATGACTCACACCCCGGCCCAGCGAGATGAATGGCCCGTAATGACTCGTCGCCAGCCTGTAAGATTAATAGCACTTAATGGTTTGTAATGCCGCCCGTAATCGAGCTGTCACTGGCCCTGCTTGAGGAATAGCAGGACCTTGCATAATTTCTCACGCCTCGTCGTTCCCTCGGGGCTCCCAGTCGGTCTCATGTCCCCGGGGCCCCCTCTCCCACTAGACATGGTAAGTCCTATCTATGGAGTATAAGGGAGGGTCAAATACATGGTCAGGCCTGAACTTTCTATGGAGCTTATAGGGGGGAGGGAGGGTTAATGTCTGACCCCTCTACCACTAGACATGGACTAAGGGAGGGGGGGGGGGGGTCAAAGACATGGTCAGGCCTGTCCCATCTGTGAGAGTCTACACGGCGGCTTGATGTCTGAGGAAGTCCCCCCACCCCCACCCCAGTGGTCTGCTCCACATCTCTCAGGGAGACACTACCCTTTCATGTGACAGTGTCTGTCTGAAGCCAATATATTACGACTGGGACTAGGGGCATAACCCAGCATTTGATAGAGTGGGGTCCATACTGTAGCAACAGTATGCATTGCGGTATTCTGGTCTATAAAGCCCTCTTGCATAAACTTCCGCCATACCTTAACTCATTGTTAACCTTCAGACATTTAAGTTACCAGACCCGGACTCAGGTGAGATAGGTAAATGTGCTTTTAGTTTTTTTGCGCTTGTGGAAAGATCTCCAAAAGTCCTTGTATAGATACAGTATGTATAATGTAATTGTTGTTTATTGATGTGTTCGTGCAGGGCTCATATGACTCCCTGCTTAAATAAAGGATGAAAAAAATATATATACACTAAGACTTCTTTGGTTACTACATGATTCCATATGTGTTATTTCATAGTTTTGATGTCTTCACTATTATTCTACAATGTAGAAAATAGTAAAAATAAAGAAAAACCCTTGAATGAGTAGGTGTTCTAAAACCTTTGACCGGTATTGTACATGTTTATATTGTGAAACCTGGCATAGGAAATTACTAGTCTCAAGCTAAATAAATGGCTGTAGTCAAGCTGCACATTGAATCTCAGAGGCAGTTTATTTCATGGGGATTTGTGGCATAGAAGTTATATTATTTTTATTATCCTGAATATATAGAAATATTACGTATTGAATAGGTTTGGACATTGACCTTTTCGTCTGTCTTCATTATCTTTCAAATCCTGGTTGGTTGACTGGCTTAGCAGGCCAATGACAGTCACAGAGGTTGTGTTGCAGGTCAGAGCACACTGAGGACAGTGTCTCAGGCAATTTAGCCAGCTAGCTCTCCCCTTTCCCCCCAGAGGATCTGATAACATCATTATGTGGATAAACTATGGCTTACAAAAGCAAATGGAGGATCTGGCATAGTTTGTCATTCTGAGAGTCCCCTTTTTCTCTCTGAGAACCCAATTACAGTTTTAGTCCTTCTAAAGCTGATGTTTGCTGTTTGAAGCATCAGGGTCACGGTACTCTATCTTGATCGCATAAATCAAAACTAAGCTTCAGCTCTTGTTCATAATGGTCTTTTTAGTTTGCAGAAACACTGGACACAGATGATTGACAATGTTTTTGTCCATGAAGTCCTCAGTCCTGTAATCCAGAGTTTGTGTGTGTGTGTGTGTGTGTGTGTGTGTGTGTGTGTGTGTGTGTGTGTGTGTGTGTGTGTGTGTGTGTGTGTGTGTGTGTGTGTGTGGCAGGTTAGCGTTTTTCGTCATGAATCTTGTTCTGGAGTGGTAACTAGCTGGCACAGCCACAAAGTCTTAACCCTAAACTTACCACACTGCCCACCCTAATGCCTAACCCTAACCTTCAATTAAGACCAAAAAGCACATTTTTGTTTTCATGCATTTTTACAATATAGACAATTTTGACTTTGCAGCTGGCCTATCTAAGGGGAAATTGCTCAGTTCTGCCTCCAGGACAAGACGCATGACAATAAATGTCAACCTGCATGTGTGTGTGTCTGTGTGTGTGTCTATGTGCGTGTGTCTCTCTCTCACCTCCCCCCTTCCTCCCTCTCTTTCGACAGAGTTGTTTGGGTAGGGCATGTGAGACAGCAGTGTATTGAATAACCCAGCGCTGCGTTCTCCCTTGTGGAATGGTCCCCCTTATTGAATAGAGCGTTGTCTCCCAGGCCGAGCGCCGGCCTTGATTCGGAGCCAGGAAACCCAACTGTCCCTGTCCATCAGTGTGACGAGACCAACGGAGGATAAACCCAACGACCTGGACAGAGAAGTGCACTCTGGGAAGGAGGGTGGGAGTCCAGGGTCCGGGGTGCTTCACTATGTTCGGCTTCCACTTGGGTGGGGAGGGGGCACTTAGCTGCAAAAGTTGATCTACTCCCAAGTTGCTGTGTTATCTCAAAGACTAGGCCGTGATACAACAAAATAAACAAAGCATAAAGCGGTTGCAAATATTAGTCAGTGGACACTGTATGTGTGTGTAGTGTGTGTGGGAGAGGAGAACAGGAGTAGTAAGGGATAGCGTGTGATAGACACCATGTGTGGGTGTGTGTTTGTACAGACATGCTGGTGTATGTCTGCTTCACTGTCAGCAAGTAGCTCTCTCCTTCCTGTATGAAGGCTGACTGTGGTGTGTTCCTGCCTGGGATCAGCCAAGACGTTTGAGTCAGAGCAGCATGGGAACGCTTCCCCACTGGTCCTCCCATCCCTGGGGTGTCTCTCGTTGTGTGTGTGTGTGTGTGTGTTTGGGCCAGTAACCGAAAGGTTGTTGGTTCGAATATCCGAGCCGACAGGGTGAAAAATCTGTCGATGTGCCCTTGAGCAAGGCACTTAACCCTAATTTGCTCCAGGGGCGTGGTACTATTATGGCTGACCCTGTAAAACAACACATTTCACTGCACCTATATGTGACAATAAAACATATTTTTTATTTTTTGTCTCCCTGTCTCTCCCAGTGTCTCTCTCTGTCCAAGTGCCCCTCTCCCCAGCCCGGGCCGAGGCAGCTGTCCCCCCCCAGCCCCAGTCACCCTCTTGTCCCATTGTCAAGGTCAGTGGAGGTTGTGTTTCTCTGTTAGCAGGAAGTAGAGGTCAGAGGTTATCCGTCTGACGATGCACAGGCCTTGCTAAACACAGACAGAGGCAGGGAGCTGTCGTTTATCAAGCTCTAACACGCTTGCACTCTTTCTCTCTTTCACATACATACAAACATGCACACACACACATGCACATACATACATACATACATACATACATACATGCACATACATACATGCACTTATACTTTCACTCACTCTAACACAAACACTCAAGCACGCACACACACAAACACACACACACAGCAGGCTCCCATCCTCACATTGTTTGGTGTGTGTGTGACCTGAGATCCCCTCTAGCGTGGGTTTGTGTCTCCTATGATGTCACTTCACAGGCCCTGGGATGATGGTGACCCAGCTTGGCCTGCAGCGGAACGGACTCCCTTTCAATCTCTCTCCCCTCTCTCTTTATCTCGCATGTTGGGGGGAAAGCTTTTTATCTTTTTCTGTTTGTTATTGTTATTGTTTGTCGCAACTTGATAAAATGGTCGGAAGTTAATCTTAGGGTAGAGTTGTAATCATTCCATTCCATTCCAATATATACTACATGCTCTCTCAAATACACACACACACACACACACACACACACACGCACACAAATATGCTCTCCTTCTCACAAGTAGTGTCCTATAGAGCAGTGGTTCCCAAACTGTGGGGTCGGCACAATATATACAGTACCAGTCAAAAGTACCAGTCAAAAGTTTGGACACACCTACTCATTCAAGGGTATTTCTTAATTTTTTTACTATTATTACATTGTAGAATAATAGTGAAGACATCAAAACTATTAAATAACACATGAAAAAACATGTAGTAACCAAAAAAGTGTTAAACAAATCCAAATATATTTATAGCCACCCTTTGCCTTGATGACAGCTTTGCACACACTTACATTTTAGTCATTTAGCAAACGCTCTTATCCAGAGCGACTTACAGTTAGTGAGTGCATTCATTTTTTATTGTTTTTCATACTGGCCCCCCGTGGGAATCGAACCCACAACCCTGGCGTTGCAAACGCCATGCTCTACTAACTGAGCTACATGGGGCCGTGTAGCTTGATGACAGCTTCACCTGGAATGCTTTTCCAACAGTCTTGAAGGAGTTCCCACATATGCTAAGCAGTTGTTGGCTGCTTTTCCTTCACTCTGCCGTCCGACTCATACCAAACCATCTCAATTGAAAAACCCTTGAATGAGTAGGTGTGTCCAAACTTTTGACTGGTACTGTATATATACAGTTGAAGTCGGAAGTTTACATACACTTAGGTTGGAGTCATTCAAACTAGTTTTTTCAACCACTCCACAAATTTCTTGTTAACAAATTATAGTTTTGGCAAGTCGGTTAGGACATCTACTTTGTGCATGACACAAGTAATTTTTCCAACAACTGTTTACAGAAAGATTATTTCACTTATAATTCACTGTATCACAATTCCAGTGGGTCAGAAGTTTACATACATAGTTGACTGTGCCTTTAAACAGCTTTGAAAATTCCAGAAAATGATGTCATGGCTTTAGGAGCTTCTGATAGGCTAATTGACATAATTTGAGTCAATTGGAGGTGTAACTGTGGATGTATTTCAAGGCCTACCTTCAAAGTCAGTGCCTCTTTGCTTGACATCATGGGAAAATCAAAAGAAATCAGCCAAGACCTCAGAAAAAGAATTGTAGACCTCCACAAGTCTGGTTCATCCTTTGGAGCAATTTCCAAACGCCTGAAGGTACCACGTTCATCTGTACAAACAATAGTACGCAAGTATAAACACCATGGGACAACGCAGCCGCCATACCGCTCAGGAAGGAGACGCATTCTGTCTCCTAGAGATGAACGTACTTTGGTGCAAAAAGTGCAAATCAATCCCAGAACAACAGCAAAGGACCTTGTGAAGATGCTGGAGGAAACAGGTACAAAAGTATTTATATCCACAGTAACCTGAAAAGCCGCTCAGCAATGAAGAAGCCACTGCTCCAAAACCGCCATAAAAAAGCCAGACTACGGTTTGCAACAGCACATGGGGACAAAGATCGTACTTTTTGGAGAAAATTCCTCTGGTCTGATGAAACAAAAATAGAACTGTTTGGCCATAATAGTATGGAGGAAAAAAAATGTATGCACTCACTGGAAGTCGCTCTGGATAAGAACTAAATGACTAAAATGTAAATGTAAAATAATGAACATCGTTATGTTTGGAGGAAAAAGGGGTTAGCTTGCAAGCCGAATAACACCATCCCAACCGTGAGGCACAGGGGTGGGCAGCATCATGCTGTGGGGGTGCTTTGCTGCAGGAGGGACTGGTGCACTTCACAAAATAGATGGCATCATGAGGAAGGAAAATGATGTGGATATATTGAAGCAACATCTCAAGACATCAGTCAGGAAGTTAAAGCTTGGTCGCAAATGGGTCTTCCAAATGGACAATGACCCCATGCATACGTCCAAAGTTGTGGCAAAATGGCTTAAGGACAACAAAGTCAAGGTATTGGAGTGGCCATCACAAAGCCCTGACCTCAATCCTATAGAACATTTGTGGGCAGAACTGAAAAAGTGTGTGCGAGCAAGGAGGCCTACAAACCTGACTCGGTTACACCAGCTCTGTCAGGAGGAATGGGCCAAAATTCACCCAACTTGTTGTGGGAAGCTTGTGGAAGGCTACCCGAAACGTTTGACCCAAGTTAAACAATTTATATGCAATGCTACCAAATACTAATTGAGTGTATGTAAACTTCTGACCCACTGGGAATGTGATGAAAGAAATAAAAGCTGAAATAAATAATTATCTCTACTATTATTCTGACATTTCACATTCTTAAAATAAAGTGGTGTTCCTAACTGACCTAAGACAGGGACTTTTTACTAGGATTAAATGTCAGGAATTGTGAAAAACTGAGTTTAAATGTATTTGGCTAAGGTGTGTGTAAACTTCCGACTTCAACTGTATATGTGTGTTAAAAAAAATTGGAACTCAGTCCGGCTTTCAACTTACTCTTGAAAGTTGTAATAGTAAAATGCACAAGGTGCAATTTCAAAATTGGGTAGTGCATTATCAGTTTTCCTCTTGTCATGTCAGTCATTGCATACCTTAGAGAGCTTTTTATAACTTGTCAGAGATGTCCAGATCAACTAGCCCATGTCAGCTAAGGGTTTTTAGCTAGGTTTTTTAGCCCATAGATTTAGTTGTAATGTTTGAGTCACTCAAATATTACATGAATAAACATTAGGCAAGATTTTCTCTGCACCCCATGACAGAATGTGTAGAAAATAAGGATATAAGCTTTAAACCTGCAAAATGTTCTCTCCTCCAACAAGAGGGGTGTGAACAGTTTGTGTCATGAACAGCCCTTAGAAATAGATGTGGCACGCATGCTTGCGAAGGTGGCGGGGGGATGGGGGGCGGCATATTCCCCAATGCTGGAAGGGGGCCTGAGGGCCTGAGTGACTCCATATCTCTCTCCCACACACATGCATACATGCATGCAAGCGCACACACACACTAGTGATGTATGGGTTGACTCAACCGGTCAGACTGATGTCATTTGAAAATTTGACATGGAAAATCCGTTCCCATTTTCTTTGTTGAGTTATTGCATTTTCTCCCTGGTCCCTAAAGTATTTGCTGCACAGAGAATTAGAGATGAAAGAGGAAAGAGAAAACAAATGTTACCAATGTCAACTAGATTGAAGAATTTCAGATTTTCACTTTATCACATATAGTTGAGCGGTTGCGGATAGGTTATTAGCAATTGCTGGCGGTTGCAGGTGAACAAACAGCATTACTAACACACACACAGACACAGACACACACACACACCAGACGCCATGCACACACACACATATACACACACACACATATACACACACACACTTACACACACGTAAGCAAATACACAGAAAAACAGGGAGCTAGGGATGAACTCCTTAAAGGGCAATTCCACCACTTTTCAACCTCATATTCATAATCTCCAGGACCAAACCTGGAGATGGCGAAACAGTGCGGTCGTGATTTTTTTCTGTGTCCTTGTGTAAATAGCCAGTTATTTTAGTTTTTTGTCTATTTTGTATATATTTCTCAATTTTACTTTTAATTCTTTAACTAAATATACTTCCCCGCAACCCGCCTCACCCAACGTGGAAAGGATTCTATTATTTCTTTATAACTTTTATCAAGAACCTTAAGCTGAAACTAGTCTAGCTGCAACCGAATGGCTACTTGCTATTAGCCACCGTTAGCGTCTTCACCATTGTCCGTGGCCTGCACTACCCACCAGCCAGCTCTAGCTCTAGCCTAGACAATTTGTCGGCCAGTCTGCACAGCATGCTATCGACCCAGAGCATATCGGATTTTCTGCCGGAATCACTGGACCCTAGCGCCGGATCATCGCAACCAGCTAGCTGCAACCAAATGGCTGTTGTCGTTGGCTAATTACCATTGCCCCTTAGCAAGCACCAGTTAGCCTTGAGCTAGCCTCGAGCCAGGCCCATCTCCCGGCTATCTACCTCTCTGTCAACCGGACGGGACCTCCTAGAGTTGACACGGAGCCCCGCCGATCCAACACGACTGGTTTGCCGACGAAATCGTCTGATATGGTTTCAATAGGCTTCCCGTTACGACGTCGACCACGCAGATCCATCTGCTAGCCCCGGCCCACTAGCACACGCAAGCCGGGCCTCTTGCTCACCAGTGCTGTAGCAGCCCCCGAACTACCTCCGAACTCTCCTATTGCTGTTCACCAGACCTTATGATAACTCAGCTATACAGTTGATGCCTGCTGGACTGCATCCTGTTTATGTTTAGCCTCAGCCCAAACTTTGTCGCCATTACCAGCTGTTGTCTTTGCTCTCTCGAATAACACCTGTGATTGCTTTATGCCTCTCTCCCATGTCAATATGCCTTGCTTATTGCTGTTTCGGTTATTTCTTATTGTACTATTTCACTGTAGAGCCCCCAGCCCAGCACAACCTGCCTTAGACAGCTCCTTTGTCCCACCCCCCATACACGCGGAGACCGACTCAATCGGTGCCTCCAGTGATGCTATCTCTTTCATCGTTACCCAACGCTTAGGTTTACCTGTCACGGTTTCGGCCGAGGCTGCCTCTCTCCCTTGTTCGGGCAGGCTTCGGCGTTCGTCGTCTCCGGAATTCTAGCTGCCACCGATAGATGTTTCATGTTCGTTTGCTTTTGTCTGTTTGTTTCCACACCTGTTTCTGTTTTACGTATTAGTGTCCTATAAGTTTCTCGTTGTGTTTGTCTAGTGTTGTGTATGATTGTTTCCGTCAGTGTTGTGTTTTGCTCGGTTGAGCGTATTTCTCCACTGTGCTGGAGCTTAGTTGCACTTGTGTGTGCACGTTTCATTTTTGTCGCACCTGTTAGTGCGCATCTACCTTCGCCTTCGTGCGTGTTTTTGCTGTCGGGCTTAGTTGTCCTGTTGCCTGTGTTGGGCCAGTATTACAGCATTTGGAACATTCAGTCTGCGTCCTGCGTTTGATTCCTACACTACACCTACAACACGCCCTGACATTACCTCCACTGTACTCATATCCTTCCATATCCTTGTCTGTACATAATGCCCTGAATCTATTCTATAACGCCCGGAAATCTGCCCCTTTTTTTCTCTGTACCCAACGCACTAGAAGACCAGTTCTTAAAGCCTTTAGCCGTATCCTTATTCTACTCCTCCTCTGTTCCTCTGGTGATGTAGAGGTTAACCCAGGTCCTGTAGCCCCCAGTATCACTCCTACTCCCCAGGCGTTATCATTTGTTGACTTCTGTAACCGTAAAAGCCTTGGTTTCTTGCATGTTAACATCCGAAGCCTCCTCCCTAAGTTTGAGTTATTCACTGCGTTAGCACACTCCGCCAACCCTGATGTTCTAGCAGTGTCTGAATCCTGGCTTCGGAAGGCCACCAAAAATGCAGATATTTCCATCCCCAACTACAAAATGTTCCGTCTCGATAGAACTGCCAAGGGGGTGGGGTTGCAATATACTGTAGAGATAGCCTGCAGAGTTCTATCATACTATCCAGGTCTGTGCCCAAACAGTTTGAGCTTCTACTTCTAAAAATCCACCTTTCCAGAAATAAGTCTCTCACTGTTGCCGCTTGCTACAGACCCCCCTCAGCCCCGAGCTGTGCCCTGGACACCATATGTGAATTGATTGCCCCCCATCTATCCTCAGAGTTCGTACTGCTTGGTGACCTAAAGTGGGATATGCTTAACACCCCGGCCAACCTACAATCTAAACTAGATGCCCTCAATCTCACACAAATTATCAACGAACCTACCAGGTACAACCCAAAATCTGTAAACATGGGCACACTCATAGATATCATCCTGATAAATGTACCCTCTAAATACACCTCCGCTGTCTTCAACCAGGATCTCAGCGATCACTGCCTTATTGCCTGCGTCCGTAATGGGTCCGCGGTCAAACGACCACCCCTCATCACTGTCAAACGCTCCCTAAAACACTTTAGCGAGAAGGCCTTTCTAATTGACCTGGCCCGGGTATCCTGGATGGATATTGACCTCATTCCGTCAGTAGAGGATGCCTGGTTGTTCTTTAAAAGTGCTTTCCTCTCAATCTTAAATAAGCATGCCCCATTCAAAAAATTCAGAACTAAGAACAGATATAGCCCCTGGTTCTCCTCAGACTTGACTGCCCTTGACCAGCACAAAAACATTCTGTGGCGTACTGCATTAGCATCGAACAGCCCACGCGATATGCAACTTTTCAGGAAAGTCAGGAACCAATATACACAATCAGTTAGGAAAGCAAAGGGTAGCTTTTTCAAACAGAAATTTGCATCCTGTAGCACTAACTCCAAAAAGTTTTGGGACACTGTAAAGTCCATGGAGAATAAGAGCACCTCCTCCCAACTGCCCACTGCACTGAGGCTAGGAAACACTGTCACCACCGATAAATCTACAATAATCAAGAATTTCAACAAGCATTTTGCTACGGCTGGCCATGCTTCCCACCTGGCTAACACTACCCCGGCCTCCAGCTCGGCACCCTCCGCTGCAACTTACCCATGACAGCTGATGTTCTGAAAGAGCTGAGAATCTGGACCCCTACAAATCAGCTGGGCTAGACAATCTGGACCCTTTCTTTCTAAAAATTAGCCGCCGAAATTGTCGCAACCCCTAGTACTAGCCTGTTCAACCTCTCTTTCGTAATGTCTGAGATCCCCAGAGATTGGAAAGTTGCCGCGGTCATCCCCCTCTTCAAAGGGGGTGACACTCTAGATCCAAACTGTTACAGACCTATATCCATCCTGCCCTGCCTTTCGAAAGTTAACAAACAGATCACCGACCATTTCGAATCCCACCGTACCTTCTCCGCTATGCAATCCGGTTTCCGAACTGGTCATGGGTGCACCTCAGCCACGCTCAAGGTCCTAAACAATATTATAACTGCGATCAATAAAAGACAGTACTGCGCAGCCGTCTTCATCGACCTGACCAAGGCTTTTGACTCTGTCAATCACCCTGTCGTTCAAAGGCAGCAGATAGGTCTAGAAGGACGAGAGCAGAGGAGAGAGAGTTAGCTTTAGCAGTGCGGAGAGCCTCCATGACACAGAGAAGAGCAGTCTCAGTTGAATGACCAGTCTTGAAACCTGACTGGTTTGGATCAAGATGGTCATTCTGAGAGAGATAGCAAGAGAGTTGGCTAAAGACAGCACGCTCAACAGTTTTGGAGAGAAAAGAAAGAAGGGATACTGGTCTGTAGTTGTTGACATCGGAGAGATCGAGTGTAGGTTTTTTGAGAAGGGGTGCAACTCTCTCAAGGATGAGTTGATGAGCGAGGTGAGGTAAGGGAGAAGGTCTCCGGAAATGGTCTGGAGAAGAGAGGAGGGGATAGGGTCAAGCGGGCAGGTTGTTGGGCGGCTGGCCGTCACAAGTTGCAAGATTTCATCTGGAGAGAGAGGGGAGAAAGAAGTCAAAGCATAGGGTAGGGCAGTGTGAGCAGGACCAGCGGTGTCATTTGACTTAACAAACGAGGATCGGATGTTGTCAACCTTCTTTTCAAAATGGTTGACGAAGTCATCCACAGAGAGGGAGGGGGGGGGAGGGGGAGGACTCTACTCAGCAAATTGGATGTAGTCTATCACAGTGCCATCCGTTTTGTCACCAAAGCCCCATATACTACCCACCAATGTGACCTGTACGCTCTTGTTGGCTGGCCCTCACTACATATTCGTCGCCAAACCCACTGGCTCCAGGTCATCTATAAATCACTGCTAGGCAAATCCCCGTCTTATCTTAGCTCACTGGTCACCATAGCAACACCCACCGGTAGTCTGCGCTCCAGCAGGTATATCTCACTGGTCATCCCCAAAGCCAACACCTCCTTTGGCCGCCATTCCTTCCAGTTCTCTGCTGCCAATGACTGGAACGAACTGCAAAAATCTCTGAAGCTGGAGACTCTTATTTCCCTCACTAACTTTAGGCGTCAGTTGTCAGATCAGCTTACCGATCACTGCACCTGTAGACAGCCCATCTGTAATTAGCCCATCCAACTACCTCATCCCCATATTGTTATTTATTTTTGCTAATTTGCACCCCAGTATCTCTATTTGCACATCATCTTTTGCACATCTATCATTCTAGTGTTAATACGAAATTGTAACTATTTCGCACTATGGCCTATTTATTGCCTTACCTCCATAATTTACTACATTCGCACACACTGTATGTATATTTTCTGTTGTATTTTTTACTTTATGTTTTGTTTACCCCATATGTAACTCTGTGTTGTTGTTTTTATCGCACTGCTTTGCTTTATCTTGGCCAGGTCGCAGTTGTGAATGAGAACTTGTTCTCAACTGGCTTACCTGGTTAAATAAAGGTGAAATAAAAATAAATAAATAAAACGTTTCTACATATGTGAAAATTGCGCATTTCTATGATCTGTGGGTAAAAATATTTTTTAAAAAGCTTCTCGGTGACATCACAGGGTAGGATTAAAGGTAAAAAACTGTGATTTTCACAAATCTGCAATGAGTTTCTAGCCCAAGGGAGGGTATTTTACTTACTCCCCACGTCACCGCGAATCTCATGGTGTTTGAAAATCACTGTTATAACTTTTGATGTCATCAGGTAGAACTTTTTAAATGTATATTGTTTTCTACAAAACGTAGAAATGCGCTGTTTTCACATACTGTATGTTGACACTGGTATTGTGCTGAAGATAATGAAAATGAGATTGAAAAGTGGTGGTTGCCCTTTAATTCGAACAGATGCATGTTTCCAGGCAGGCTCCCTTTCCAGAGTGTTATGAAAACAGTGGGAAAGAATGTGAAACATCTGCAGCATTCATACAGAAGACAATAATCTAGCAGGTATGAAGACGGGGGTGGAGAGGGAGAGAGAGAAGATCATCTACAGAGGAAGAATCTGTAGTATGTGTGCTCTTTAAGTTGGTGTTAGGTACCATAACTTCTCTAGCACATTGTCTCCCAGTCAGAGAAGGGAGAGGGGGGCAGAAAGGGGTGCGTGGGAGGAGAAAGGGGGGTGTAGTGTCCGTTCCTTTCATGGTGAGCCAAGAGAACACCACAGACAAGGAGCGACGAGGAAGTATGCGAGTCATGGCGCAGACAGTTAGCCTGGGGGGACACTGACTGTTGTGACTGGGGTTCAACTACACAGACCCTCTTTCTCCCTCTCTCTCTCTAGCACCCACACACATACACACACATACTGTATATGCATACACACACACACACACACACACTGCCATCTGGGCAGGTCAGCTCACCCAGTTAAGTTATGTAGCTGTGCATAGAACCATCAGTGGGCCCAAGACTTGGTGACTGTGCCAATCAGGCAGGCTTTATTTGACTGACACCCTGTAGTGACTTTCTTCCAATCCTCTGTTTACAGACTATTGAGAAGTAGAGGAGGTACTCCGCTCTCCCGAGTTCCATTCTCTCCAGTGCCCACAATGGCCATTTTGTCCTGTGTCCCCATTAGGCGTGTGCTACAAAAGGACTGCCCAGGGTCAACAGAGCACAACACCATGCACTCTACGCACCCTAAAAAGCTAATAAAAGCTATTATATTAACACGAGTTTCCTGTCTGAAGTACAAGAGTTTCCCTCAGCGAACCACAATAGTTTCCTGGCCCAGCAGCAGCCACGGCATTTCCTCCCCTTTATCAGCAAGGGAGAGGGACTGAGACAGAGAGAGAGAGAGCGAGAGAGAGGGGAGAGAGAGGGTAGAGAGAAACAAAGGCCTGTGTGAGTATACCTTCACCAGTGTTGTTTATCTAGCAGACAGACAGGCAGACAGACAGACAGACAGACAGACAGACAGACAGACAGACAGGCAGACAGACAATCACTCAGATAAACAGACAGACAGGCATATTCTGGGGCAGCCCAGAGAGAGAGAGGGAAGAAAGAGGAGGAGAGGAGTGGGAAGGGCATGCGACAGAGGCGTCTCCACACCGTCTCCACCGTCCGTCTGCACAGAAAGACAATCCGAGGTAGCGTGTGAAGCATATCTCATCTCCACATCTGAGGGATTCGCCTCTCTCTCTAGCCCAGCAGCAGGCACCTGCTACCACATGAACCCAACACCCTCCAGGAGTATACAGGCCCCAAGGTGTCACCCAATACACCTCCCATGCAGAGAGAACCCTGCCTGGGTGTAAGGTGTTCCTGCAAGCTCAGGAAATTAGTCCAAACATGAATTCCATAAACGTTTGTGCCCCCAAAAATTACTGTATAAGTGAGTACTGTATCTCTGTTTATGTTTGGACACTAGTGCTTGTTTGTGTGAGAGAGAGAGAGTGAGAGAGAGAGAGAGAGAGAGAGAGAGAGAGAGAGAGAGAGAGAGAGAGAGAGAGAGAGAGAGAGAGAGAGAGAGAGAGAGAGAGAGAGAGAGAGAGAGAGAGAGAGAGAGAGAGAGAGAAGAGAGAGAGAGAGAGAGAGAGAGAGAGAGAGAGAGAGAGAGAGAGAGGGGGAAGAGAGAGACAGAAACTCGTCTCAGGTTGGAGTTGATCTGACAGCTGGGTAACATTAACCAGCCTGTGTATGAAGCAGGGATTATTAAGTTGAGTTATTTGATATGTTCATAGCTCTCAGACCTCTAAAAGCATAATACTTGATTGCACATGGTTTTACTATAATGTTAAATGGAGTCAGATAAACATTTTAATAGGCTAATTGCATAGTCTTATCACAGGTCGCATGTGAGGAACATATAATATCACATATATCAAATATTACCCCCCTACACCCTTGCTCTCTATTTTTAAATACACCCACACTCATAAACACCCACTCATAAACACACACACGTAAACAAGCATCTTCACTGTCTGGAGGCCTACTTTCTCGCTTGTTGTGATGGTGTGCTAATGCTATGCGGCGGTGTGGTGTGGAAAATATGTCTGTGTCATTCTGGGAACGTTGTCAGACTTAAAGAATTACTAAGTAACATTACAGACGTATTACTTTTATTTGTCTGCTATTTTACTGGGAAGGGGAACAGCCTTGGCTGCTTTGTTACCCCCCTCAGCAGTGGAGAGTGGTAATCCCCAGGCCATTCCAGCAGCATTGGTCTCCAGATCCAGTGTGAGGAAGGAGATGAATCATAGCGCGGGGAAACACTTGTTAGATATAAATTCTAATAAGGCTGTATAAACCCCATGGAGCAAGCATTAGAGGTATGCAGTGTGGAGAGCACTCCAGAAGAATGTGGGACCGGAGATGGAGGGAGGAGGGGAAACGGAGGTCAGAAAAAGGAGGGTGTTTAGGTCTTTCACCGTCGTGTGCAGAAAGAGAGGGGGGAAGAGAGAAAGAGTGATTCCAGGAAAGAGGAGAGAGGGGGTAGGCTGAGTTCCCAAAGTGTGGTGTTGATAAGAATGCTATTATTATAGCTAAATGATGAGAGTAGGGATTGCCGCTGTCACATTGTTCCCATGAAACCAGATAAATGTGAAAATGACAGTGATTTCTTCAGGAGAGAGATGGCCATGTGATAACTACAAGAGAACTACTGTAGTCTCTAACACAGAGATACATTAAAGTGGAACTGACAGCGTTTTAGCAACATGAAATCTTATTAAAATCTGTTGATATACACTTTTTTTTTACATTTTCTTACAAGCGAGCACTTACCGTAGATATGGTCATTTTCATTAATTCATAGAATGTTTGGGAATGACATATAGAAAGGCATTTGTGAAAATTCTATAGCAATATAGATTGGGAAAGCGGTCTTGTGTTTGCACAATTAATAGACACTGCAGTAAATAAAACCCCCAAAAAACTGTCTTGTCCAGGACCGGAGTCTATGCAGACCAGTGTGCCATAGCTAATCAGAGCTACAGTAGACCTATATGCAACTAAGCCATTTGCCACACAGGCCTGCCATCATTCACTTTGAACTGAACTGTGTGTTTACAGGCAGTAGCAACAGTGCGACTTTAGATCATTAGAACGCATTCGCCAAAAAGCCACAAAATACACCTGAATTGATTTCTGCAAATATGTAAATACCAAGGGAGTCCTCTTACATTTGGGAACTTCACAGTCCTATTGATCAAACAACCATGAAAAGGAAGGCTATCTCTCCATCAGTTGCTCATGCACATCAACAACAACAAGATCAACAACTAATGCTAGCCAGAGCGAGATGAGCTAAATTCTAACGAGTGAACATTAGATAAAACCTCCCAAACTTTTTCAGCTAGTTGGCAGTCAACATTGTACTGATAAATGATGGGGAATAGTAGCCTGCTCGTCCTTCTGCAGCTTCCCTGCCAATGCATGATTGTCCCATCCCACGTTTTGCTAGATAGCAAAGTGATTCAGATTTCTTGCTAGCTAACCAAATGACACCTAAATCTTTAACTGTAGCCACCGAAAAACGATACGAGGGGAAAAGTCAGTCACTCACCCACTCCTCCAATGACGTGACATCCTCCCAGCAGCTAGCTAGCTAACATTAGGCTCTGTCACAGACAGAAGGGGTTAGTTATAAATACAGTATCTTTGGCTCCGTGTTTTTAGCTTGCTAAATAAATAACTAGCTACATAAACACATACGCTAGCCCAGAGATGTCAAACTCAATCAGTGCACGGGCCATATTGTAAAAACACAACGAATTCATGGGCCATTGTTTTATTTGAACAAATATGGCCATATATAATGGCCACTTATGTACATAGGATGCTGTATATAGCATTTTAACATATTAAAACAAAAGAAGATATAAATAATATTTGTCCAGCCTTTGCTGCTATGCTTGCACATGTGCATAATATGCTGCAACCCTAATTAAAAGTATTTAAAAACTCAAAATAACAAAAACGTAGATATAGGTTGATTTAAACATGTACAAAAATTGCACTGCATGGATCACCGGTGCGGTTGATTGCAGCATTGCTGTATGGTGCACTCAAAATGTATTGTAGTTGAGTAGCCAGCCAAGGCTACTGCTCAAATGTTGCTGTAATAGGCTCACGTTTCTCCTTTGCACTGTGTTTTGTTGCAGGTTTTGTTTCCTTGTCAAGCTTTAAAAACCGAAGCCAGACTGCAACATTTTAGTAGCCTAGCTAGGACTATGGCATGTGTCTGTACACTCTCCCTCCGCTGCGCGCTGTAAACGGGACACATGAAAGCAGCGCAATTGAAGTTGAATTCACCGATGCGAGCGCATCAGGCTGTAATTTCATTAAGTGGATGACTCAACTGTTGACTCATTTATACTGGCTTGTGTGTCCAATTCGGCCCTTGGGCCTTGTGTTTGATAGCTAGCTAGCCTATTAGCCACGTTATGACTGACTTGTGATCATTGCCGTTTCTAGTTTGATCAAATCAAATCAAATCAAATATTATTGGTCACATGCGCCGAATACAACAGGTGCAGACATTACAGTGAAATGCTTACTTACAGCCCTTAACCAACAGTGCATTTATTTTTAACAAAAAAGTAAAAATAAAACAACAACAAAAAAGTGTTGAGAAAAAAAAGAGCAGAAGTAAAATAAAATAACAGTAGGGAGGCTATATATACAGGGGGTACCGGTGCAGAGTCAATGTCGGGGGCACCGGCTAGTTGAGATAGTTGAAGTAATATGTACATGTGGGTAGAGTTAAAGTGACTATGCATAAATAATTAACAGAGTAGCAGCAGCGTAAAAAGGATGGGGTGGGGGGGCAGTGCAAATAGTACGGGTAGCCATGATTAGCTGTTCAGGAGTCTTATGGCTTGGGGGTAGAAGCTGTTGAGAAGTCTTTTGGACCTAGACTTGGCACTCCAGTACCGCTTGCCGTGCGGTAGCAGGGAGAACAGTCTATGACTAGGGTGGCTGGAGTCTTTGACAATTTTGAGGGCCTTCCTCTGACACCGCCTGGTATAGAGGTCCTGGATGGCAGGAAGGTTGGCCCCAGTGATGTACTGGCATTCTTACAAAGTTGGTTTTGAAGCATAAACTGGGAATTTGATCATTCTTACTAATATTATGATAGTCTGTTTGTTTCATATCTGCAAAGTAGTTAAATGATGTCAATTCCAGGTATCTAAATGTACATTTAGAGGAAACTTGAGTTTGAATTCCCGCAATGCTTGGTCTCCCATCATCCTTTGTAAACCCACAGCGGGGTCAGTACGCTGAATGAGCCTGTGGTCAAATGAACCAGAGTAGACTTTGGTGAACAGTGACATCCTCCTGTGCTGGCTAAAGCCAGCAGACATCTTTACTGTAATCCCCCACTGCCAGACTGTACTCCTTCTCTCTCTACATTTCGTGCTCCTAGTTCACTAGAGCTGAGGTCAATATAATGACAGAATGGAAAAACTGACTACTCGTTTCTCTCTCTCTCTCTCTCTCTCTCTCTCTCTCTTTCCGTTTTAACTGTGATACATTTAATATGTCGAGAAGATCATGAAATCTAACCAAACATGAAAAGCCTGGCCACAATGGCCATAGTTTCCAAGTTTGTTAACTCAGTCGAGTAACTTTCCCAGAGCGTTTGAAACGGATGCATCCACGATAAGTGTGCTGCACTTCCTCTGCAATCTGATGACCGTGGCCTGTCTTCCACGCTTCTGCACTTTCCATTTCCTGCCATATGAAAAGAAAACTTCCAGGCTGGATTGTAGAGACATTTCCCACATACAATTGATTGCGTCCATTCATTTCCTTATGCTGTACCACATTGAAATGAGCCACCACATTATATGTTTATAAGGGTCTTATTGGTGGCTAGAAGGATCCTCGTCGATGCGCACCATGTAAGTGTATTACCTATGTATAGGAGATGCACATCAGCCATTTTTCTGCGCTATTGCATGTATCAACCACAGTTTGAATTGGGGTGGCCATTTTAATTTGCCTATTTATAAGTAGGGGATTACCAAAGTGCCTGCATGGCTTTACAAATGGGTGGTAACTCTGTCTGTCTGTCTGTCTGCAAGGCGCCTCCCTGCACGATTCCTTCATTTCAATACAGGTGTTGCTCCTCTCCTGAGTTAAGGTGTGCCCTCGATTATCTGCCTGTCACCTGTTTACACCTTCCTTACACCTGGGCGTGTACCATCTGATCCAACGCCTCGGAGCAGTCACAGCTGGGTCTCTTTCTCTCCCTGTTCTCTCTCTGCCTCTTTGGCCCTTTCTTAGTGAGCAGCTTTTCAGCAGCTCTCTTAGTGTGAGCTCAGTGGACAGATAGGAGCCTGAGGCCCCTTCATTGTCTGTATGATTGTCTGCTCAGCCCTTTTCACAGCCGATTAGTGTAAAACCCTTCATTACACAGAAAAGGATTAGGTTCCCCTCAAGGGAGAACAGAACAGGGTAGCTGTTTTTATTTGTGACCATAGGCGTGATGTGATGAGACGCATGAGAGGGTGCCAAGAGGCGTGGAGGTGAGGGTGCATGGAAGGGGAGAGAAGGGGGTGAGAAGGGGTGAGCAGGGGAGGGGACGCCAAGTCTACCACACTCATACATGCCAAACAGGGGCGTCATGCACCCCAAAAATCTGAGGGGGCACAAAGTACGCAAGGATAAATGGGGGGTGGTCCGAAGGTGGAGTCCCCCTCCGTAATTAAGTTGGAGAATTTTGCATTTTTCAAACACCTGAAACCACTTTTTCCTGCAATCTAGAGCCATAATCATTA
This sequence comes from Coregonus clupeaformis, assembly GCF_020615455.1. Lineage (NCBI taxonomy): Eukaryota > Metazoa > Chordata > Actinopteri > Salmoniformes > Salmonidae > Coregonus > Coregonus clupeaformis. The sequence goes on from NW_025534051.1 coordinate 279,810, forward strand.
CGCTTAATTCCATGTCAAAAAATCTATATTTTTTCTGCATATCTAAGCATACCTTTTGAGCTGTCTGTATCCTCCTGACTGGAGGTTCTTTTTTTAAAGAAACTAAATATGCTTCTATGGATCTCTGCTAAATTCTGGGTGAAAGATTGAAAGAAATGTGAGTCTTATTCAGTAGGCTACATTTAGTTATTGCTTGCTTTTCTAAACTCTACCAACCTTGCCAGCAGGCATGCCAGCTAAAATAAACTCTTAGAAAAAAATATGCTATCTAGAACCTAAAAGGGTTCTTCGCCTGTCCCCATAGGAGAACCCTTTGAAGAACCCTTTTTGGTTCCAGGTACAACCCTTTTGGTTCCAAGAGTTCTACCTGGAACCAAAAATGGTTCTACCTGGACCCAAAAAGGGTTCTCCTATGGGGACACCCGAATAACTCTTTTGGAACCCTGTTTTTCTAAGAGTATAGATAGACAAGCTAGGTACTCTAACTTGATTGATAGGCTGAAATGGCTTCCTGGTAGCTAGTTATGAGGTTGGGAGATTAGGAACCTATCTGGGCTAACTAAAGCCAACTTCATAAAATTGCTAGGTGGCTAGCAGTATAACAGGACACCTCTGATAACACCCCTCTGGAATCCTCTAGGTTGAAAAGAATAGTCTCTGTAATGATTTGTGACAGGACACGCATGTTTTAAAAGATGGGCTTTTTGATTTCACTGGGTGGGGCGTTTAAATGTGAAAAGCGATATGTGCAGCCTCATGCTGGGACGTGATCCTGAGACTTATCTGATTCTGGAGACAGATCACATGAGGCTGTACTTACATCTGTATGACATCCAGCTAAGCTCTCTGTGGTGGAGGAGGCCACAACTACACCCTCACATTTCACATCACCCTCACACACACACACACACACACACACGTACGTCACCCTACACCCATCTCCATGACTCATTAACTCTCCAATACTTATCTTTTTATCTCCTAAACGCTGTCCGGATATAAATAAAGCCCTCATGATGGCAACATTACCTTTAAAGTGGCAACAACATTTACACTCAAGCTTTAGGGTTTGTTTTGGCTGACGAGAGGTTGGAGTTATTGTGGTAAGTGTGAGAAGGAATGTTGACAGGGTCATAATGCTAACTGATGTCAAACTGTAGAAGAACCATCTTTGTGCACGTCCGCTCTTGGAAGCCCAAATGTTAATGGTTCTCCATAAACATGGCCAACGTCATGTCTGCCTACCACAATCAGAATGTAGACCACAAAACAAAAACGAATGGGCTATCATATCATCGCTGGCAAGCAGACTATCCTCAGGCATAGTAGAGCACAGACAAAGAGCAGAGCAATAACATGTTTGGCACTGTGTTGACTGTGGTGGGTATGATGTGACATAGGTCCCGTGTCGCTCAGTTGGTAAAGCATGGCTTTGCAACGCCAGGGTTGTGGGTTCGATTCCCACGGGGGGCCAGTATGAAAAAAATAAAATGCACTCACTAACTGTAAGTCGCTCTGGATAAGAGCGTCTGCTAAATGACGTAAATGTAAATTTCGCTCTCAGACAGTTGTCAGATTGTTTGACAGAAAACTGCAGTTGACTCATACGTGCACAGACAAGGGTTGTCCTGATCATCACCGGCAGCCAAGGTGGCACGTCCCTCATTTTTTGCCTCCATTCATTTCATACATGGTGCCCCCTGTGTGTGCTCCAATCAAGCCCTTTATATCTCCCAAACATATACACAGAGATTACATCACACAGCAGGCCATAGCACAGTGCAGCCTTGTTCCTCCAAGCAGCACAACACACACGTTCAGTCATCAGATGTGTACAGAGCCTTTCACGGGAGAGAGGGGAGAGGGGGACCAGAGCCAAAATGAGAGGGGGGAAAACAGAGGGGGGTCTCGGACTTACCCCTCCAGTGAGTCACGCAGGCATTAGAGCCAGGGTCCAGGGTCTCCAATGCCCCCCTCCCCCAGTGAAATGGGGGCTGTAGCTTGGGAGTCCACACACAGCACAGGTCGGTTTCTGTGTGTTAGACCTACAGAGAGTAGATACCCCTGTCCCCAATGTACACACACAGCTAAATAAAACCACTCAATAGGTACACAAACACATTCACTCACCAGGCACAGGGCAACACATTTATAAACGAACACACGCAAACCCCAAAACTTCCCCAAACCTGGACTGTTAAAGTTTTTCTTTAACCTGTCTCCTCCCCTTCATCTACACTGATTGTAGTGGATTTAACAAGTGACATCAATAAGGGATTAAGCTTTCACCTGGATTCACCTGGTCAGTCTGTCACGGAAAGAGCAGGCGTTCTTAATGTTTTGTACAATTCTGTATACACACATGCTATAGACATAAAACAATGACTCATACTACAAACCCAAAACCACACACATATTACAATACATATACACATTGAAATACATACACATTAATACATTTCTATGGATGTTGTTACATGCTGACCACACCGGCCACGTTGCATGCTCGAGTGTTGCGTGCTTGAGCGTTGCAAAATAAATGTACACATACATGTTATTCAATCATTTCATCCAAACTGCTATGAGTGTCTGCGTAGCCAGGCGCTAAAATAGAATTTGGTTCTATTTTAGACACTTGACGTGCTGCAAGTCCTGCCTCTCCCATCTCCTAAGTGGTTTTTAGGAGCATATACCCACGTGGGTGATTGAAAGATGAACTACGTCCACACTCCAGTTGGTTGCAGTAATGTACCTTAAAGTTGGTTGACAACGCCATATAAAATCCACAGAAGAAGACTGAACTAGGAGAAATTAATAGAAACTAACTAGGTTTCCCCTTTTATCTGTGGATTAATTGTCGGAGTATAGAACACACGATTTTGTGTGACTCAAAATGGGTCGATATTCTACAAAGATCCAGCAAAAAAATGACCTTTTACAATTCTGGTAAAATAATAAACCAATGTTTATATCCCAGGACAAATTAGCTAGCAACAGCAAGCTAGCTAGCTAAATGTCCATGAATGTTTCATATGTGTTTTGACCTGTCCCCAAATTAATATAGTTGGTTCAGAGTTATTTTTGATATTTCGAGCTGCGTGTCCTGATTTGAGTCTGGTGTGGATGGACAAAATCAACATGCGCGCGATGGCGCACGTGGACACCTGGTGTAGTCAACATGTTATTCATCCTCTGGGTCATTGCTCCTGGGATTCTGGTAAGAAATACATTGAATCACCAAGATGATCCTTTCTTCTTAATTCTGACCAGAAAGTGAGGGAGAGGGAAGTGAAAACAGGCCATGATGTGAAGATAACACTGTGACCCCAACCAACACACACACACACACATGTACGCACACACACTAATGAACACACACACACAGAGACACACACACACACACATTATCATCATCTTCTCAGTTGTCTTCATTCTGGGATTCTGGTAAGAAAGAAATTCTGCTGAGAAACATTGTATCACCAAGATTTTCTTCCACCTGAATTCTGAGCAAAGACAAAAAACATCAGATCATGATGTAAAGTTAGCATTGTGTAGGGCTGTGTCGGTCATGACATTTTATCAGCTGGTTATTGTCATGCAAAAGACTTCCGGTCTATTCACCATTAACATAAACAGGTTTAGCATCTCCAAGCCTCCATGCATACAACCCGCATATAAGCCGCTGATACGAGCCTTTGGAACATCTACATTTAAAAAAGTATAATAAACCAACTTAATATACACCATCACAATAAATCCATTATTTATTTTAGGCAGGTCTAAAGAAACATTATGATATGAAGAAAATGTATTTCAGAAGAACTGAATATGAGTTGACCTACTGTATGTTATCTGGCTATGCTCCATGCCATAGGCTGTACGCTTGTTTTCATTTGCAGAAAAGATATGCTTATACTGTATGTCCCGTGCCATTATTTTATATTATATGATTTTATAGTAAGAACAATATAATTGAACTTAGCTGAACAAAATATAAATAATATTTTTCCCATTCCAGGACGAGTGTGCATATGAAGTGGCTACGTTGAGTGTTAAAGTGACCATTTGAAACAGGTCTTATATGCTAGATTTAGAGTTATTTGGCAACTTTAGTTGTGAATGATACAAACCTTAGAATGTCTTAGAAATTAAAACATATGGGCTGCATGATGTGACTAGGCTATTGCTGATTTGAAAAAGTCACGCTTTGTTCCTTGTCTCAGGCTGCATACATTGTTCTCTCATCAAATGATCATATTTTCACCCGTCAGACTATTCTCAATTTAATCTTGTCTTTACTAATATGTCAAATTTGTTTCGATTTAGAATGGCCCATTATCAAATGGGCAGGAACAGGGTCAGTGTAAGGGTTGGTGTGACCCAGGTGTGACCCAGGTGCGGTGCAGGATAGACAGTAGGGAGTAGGCAAAGATGGTGAAACAAAGATCTTTACTGGTGATCCCAAAGCCAGGATACAAAATAACGGACTTATCATGAAAAACAAAGGAGGAGCAAATTGGTCTCCAAAAACAGGCTGACAGCAAAAATACGAAATACTAACTATGACTGAAAACAACAATGAAACAGGGAGAACACTTCTCAAGTACCTGTACTTCTGTCTCGTGATCTTGAGTGGCGCAGTGGTCTAAGGCACTGCATCACAATGCTAACTGTGCCACTAGAGATCCTGGTTCGAATCCAGGCTCTGTCGCAGCCGGCCGCGACCGGGAGACTCAAGGGCGGCGCACAATTGGCCCAGGGTAGGGGAGGGAATGGCCGGCAGGGATGTAGCTCAGTTGATAGAGCATGTGGGTTCGATTCCCACAGGGGACCAGTATAAAAAAATATGTATTCACTAACTGTAAGTCGCTCTGGATAAGAGCGTCTGCTAAATGACTAAAATGTAATGTAAATGTGATCAAACACTGATTTGTTCTGCTTGACATCAAGAGACTAGCAGAAAAAACGGAGCAAGGGAACACAGGGAAGTGAGGGCATAAATACACAGGTGAACAGATAGACACAGGTGACAGCAACAGGATGATGATTAGTCCCAACTGTGAGTGAGGAGGTGCCTAAGGTTGTCGGAGGATGACACCTAGTGGGTCGCTCCGGAACTGCGACCTCCTCCTGTAACAGGTCAGGGGAAAAAAGACATGTCATCCATATCCAAAACCAAGTAAAATATATTTATAAAAGTCTATAATATATCTGTTCATGAAATATGTTAAATCGATAGTAACATGTTTTCTCAATGAAACATATTTAATTAAACTGTTGACAGCCCCTCTCTCTGCACGCTCGAGAAAGGAATGAAAGTGAGAGGGAAGGAAATGGAACGCACAGTGGCAAAATATTATGTAGCTAAAGGTAATGTGTCAGCCTTAAATTCATTTTCTTTATGTTTTTCTGCCTTGTGTAATATGAAGTAGGCTATGTATTGTATAACGGCACAATCATTGTTTTAATTACGGGGTTTTTTCGTGCTTGGGCTCATATATAAACCTATGTGCGTATGCATAAGCTCTAATATGCTTATGGTTTGTTTTTAATTAATCATCACCTTAGAAAGCACTGTCCATTTCGTTGTGTTAGGCTTTGAAACAACATCCACAACAACCATGTTTCCACTCAGTTTCAACATGTTGTTGACCTATTGCTTTTGCATTGAGTGGTTAAAGGGACAATAGAGCCCTGAGTACCAAGCCATTAGCGACCTGATGATCGTTAGCGAGTTGGGTACTACCAACGCATGTCCAGAGTGCATAAGAGGAGATTACAGTGACTCAACGGCCACGTGGAATTTTACTGCGGTCATGACTGCCGGTGTGGCGATAACACGGCCATTGCAACAGCCCTAATTGTGACCCGACCCATTCCCCCTTCACACACACACACACACACATCCTCTCAGTGTTTTCTTCATTCCTCTCAGCATAGATCAGACCTGAGGCTGAGGCAATCGCTCCAGGAAAAAAAAGAGAAAAAAAGAGGAGAATAAATTATTAGAGCATCCCAACAGCCTGCTAGGCAGAGCTCATTCCGGTTAGCCATAAATCATAAATCATTAAACCGATCATTAGTGTGAAAGGAACTTTTTAATAACCGCTAATTAAGTTGACTTGAAAATAACATGTTTATTGTTGTTGGTAGTGGCTCTGAGGCGGTTTTGACAGGGTAGTAGAGGTTTGTGATTTAGGGGCCCTCTCTATTTCCCAACGAGCAGGAGGAAAGTCAGTAGGCTAAGAGACAGTGATGTCAGTGTGTCACCCTCAGATTACAGAAATTAAATGTAGCTTGTGACGTCACGAGAGGCTACACAGCTTTCAGCGGGATTGCTCAAGTAGTGCAAGGAGACAAGGTTCAAACAAACCAAGGATTTTATTATAGGTCTTGGGAAATTAACGAAAATATAACAAAATTCTGTTCTCTTGTGGCTCTTTAAGGTTAAGAGTTCAGGGATGTCT